>NW_022995372.1:29066108-29146098 GCF_004354385.1 Drosophila innubila
TTGCTTTTAGAGATTTTAGAATACACATTCCTATGAGCAAGCATAACTATTGTTAAATTAGTCTTTGTATTCATTTTAAACTTTATATACGTTAAAAATATTCGAAAACTAGCCTTTCTTGTGCCCATAGCATACAAGATCCTTAAATAAAAGATTATACAGCAGAGTGGGTCATTTTTTGTGACAAAACGACAAATTCTAAGAAGGTTTGCCCAATAAACCATCGGTCTAAAACCAAAAATAGAGCTTATGAAATAAAATAAATTTTTTTTACTCCATACAAATTGATCGACTCTATCAGGGGTGCCACAGAAATCAAAATCAACCGAAAATCTCCCAAAAATGTATGGAAATTTGGGAGATTTTCGGTTGGTCTGGACTGTTTTTCAAATTTTTTACAACCCAAAAGTACAAAAAATGCGTTGTCGAGGCCATAGAAATGAACAATGGTTGTTGTTAAATGGAAAAATTATAAAATTAAATTAAATTGTTTTTAAATTTAACAAAAGGGGAATTAAATATATTTTAAATTAATTTTTTTCCAATAATGAAGATTCTTCTGTATCTTTTATATAGCTTCATGAATAGTACCTTTGTTGGAATCATACTTGACAACTTTCAATCAATGAAAGATCCAGAGCTTCAATTTTATTTAGTTATTTTATGCTTACAGCATTCAAACGTTTTTGATTTAGCTGCTCGATCGATATTGCTGTTTTAAAATTTTTTCGTTCGTTTCCATACGTTGTCAAAACCAAATGAAGAGTCAGAATAGGCTGAAATTGAATTATGTTTTTTAATCTGAGGTAGCCAATTTTAAATTTTTTTTTTCTATTTGTATTATAAAATTGACAAGTAATTATTATTTTTTTTATAATAAAATTGAAAAAGGAGTTTAAATGTTTATATAAAAATTGAACTATAATAATTATTTTTGATGTGTTTTTTTGCTTTTACTTTTTTTACTTTTAATTAAATTAATTTAAATAATTAAAATGATCTAAAATAATTTTGTGCATTTTGGACTTAAATTTTTAAACTCGTAATTATTATTATTTTTTTTCAAATTTTTGCATGAGTTTTTTTTCGCACCAATAAGGTGCTGACTCTTAAACTAAAGTCTTTTAGAAAAGTCTTTTGAATATTACGACTATCATCCCAAAACTGATTTTCTACTGAGAAATAAGCACATTCCTCTTAAAACTATCTCTGCTATTAAAGCTATGCATGTCGTTTTCATGTCACCGGTTAAGATGGTTGATGCTACGGTTAGTAATACTATACCCAACTATACCTAATAATACATTAAGCTATTAGTTAACCGCAATACTTTCGATGCCTTGCAAATTCTAAACCTAAATAATAATTGTGGCTACGAGAATATATTACCAAAAACATGTATTTCCTTTTGCTTGTTCTGCCTCAATTTTCAAGCTTCTGGAGAAAGAAATTTAAACTTTTTGGCTATTACACGAAGCAAACACAATTTTTAAACCCGTTACTTATAAAATAAGTAAAAGGGTATATTGTGTTCTTTGAAATGTATGTAACAGAGAGAAGGAGTCATTTCCGTATATATATTCTTAATCAGCATCAACAGCCGAGTCGATATAGCCATGTTTGTCTGTCCGACTGTCCGTCCGTGTGAGATCCTAGATCTTAGAGACCGTAAGAGATAGAGCAACCAAACTTTCACACACAGACTCCAAAGGCGTTGCAGCAAGTCAAGCTTGTTTTAATTTTTTTTTACGGCCCCTTCCACCTCCGCAAATCGCCAAAAGCCACCACACCCACATTTTTTAGGATTATACATTTTTATTGTAATTACTTAAATATATTATTTTTATCTATCTTCCCATTGAATCGCAGCAAGATCGGACTAGTAGAAAGACAGTAATGCGAATTAATTTTTTAAATCAATACAAGTAATTTCTTTAAAGTACTTTTATATATATTGAAATAAGTAACGGGTATCCTATGGTCGGATCTCCACTATAGCCTTTCCCACTTGTTTTTTTTTTTTTTTTATAGATATGAGCCTCCATGAAAACAATATTATTTCATCGCCGTTTCTCCATAGATTTTAATGAATCATATCTTAAACGACGCGTAACTAATGCAGCTATGTAAATAAAATAGAAAAGAAAGATCGACTTTTCCTAGAATTTTAACGTAAAATCAAATAAAAAAGCTAAGCAAAAAATAATAATTTTCTGAATTCGAAAAGTGATGTATCTTAATCTACTGGTTTAAATATGAAACTTTGTATGAATGAATTAGAGATATATTCATTATCTTTCATAAAAAGAAATACCTTTGAAAATTATTTTGGAATTCTAGAGTAATGATGTCAAATGTGAGCGAACCTCTAAAAAAAAATGAAAAAATATATTTTTAAAAATTTAAAAAAAACATACCATAGAAAAAAATGTTTTTTTTGTCATATGGGACCCCATATCTATCTAAAACAGGGGGTTTATTTCGTGTAAATTTTTGGCTGTTGCCTAGTGTTAGCTCTGATAAAAAAAAATTAGGATCTACGATGAGCGAAGTAAGATGAAATCATTTTGTAAATAACTAACGAGCAAGCCGGCTATTAGGGGATCATTTAGGAATTTAGTAAAAGGCAATTATTTTAAAATTTAAGACGAAGAAAAAAGAACTAAGCAAATGGGGCCTCCTGTTATCTTCCTTAATAAATAGGCCTGAGTTATTTGTTTCTCAAAATATTTATTTCTGCCTTGGCAATTTCCACTATTTGTGGGTGCATTAATAAGTTCACACGCAACATTTAGCAGATTAAAATAAAAGAAAAAAAGAAATTACAAACTCCATGATTCTCTTTTCAAAATAAATTTTATTCAGTTTTGTGTTTTGTTTCTTGCAATCATTTCTCTCGATTTTAAAGTTATTTTTTTAAATTATTTAATTCCTTTTCAGCTTACAATTAATTATTATCGTCAATGTGACGAAACTTATTTGTCTGTCAATAATACTTATCAACAACAGACTTTTCGCTAATTTTGCGGATGTTTTGTTTTGTTTCTTTACATGCATAAATTGGGTTTTATTTTGTCATTTTGAAGTTTACACAATTTGCGGTAACGGTTTACTTGTTATGCAAATATCTATTTAAATTGAATTGGTATTATTTTTTTGTTTTGGGACAGGCGTTGGGATTTATTTAAACGGTTTTTTGGTATCTTTGGGTGGTGAGTTTTAGTGCTTAACATTTGCAGTTTATACCCTAGTTTGTTTTGTTTTTATTTTATTTAAATGCTAATTTTAAATATATATCTTGTGAACCAATCTTTCTTGCTTATAATCTATTGAGACAAAGAAAAACAAAAATTAAATATCAATCGGAAGTCGCTGTTTGAATTCTTAAAATGATCTTTATTTAATAAGACGAATCCGTGTTTGTGTCTGTGTTTAGTTTTGCATGTGTTTGTGTGCCAACCTTTATTAATTAGCATTAGCATTTAGTTTAAACTCTGATCTGAAGAATAAGTTACTTTATTTTGTCTTGCAAACATTATATTTCTATTTTCTTTCCAAATGATGAAATGCCATTTTTCTATCATCAAATTTTGACATTTTGTTTTTGCCTTCTTTTTTAAACGTTTATTACTTTTTGCTGTAATATTAAATTCTTTTTAAGTTGCCTCTCCTAATTTAGGACGCTTACTTTATAGTTATTTTGGTTTTATCCTTTTTATAATTGCCTATTTAATGCTATAGTATTATAATACATACATGTAGACTTCATTCCTTTAAAGAGTGTAGAAAATGGTTTTGCTTCATTTAAAATAGCTTCTTTTTATCAAAAAGACATACATACACATATATAAGTACTAGTACATAGTAGTTCTAATTATGCGCTTAGTTTCTCGAAGATTAGCACTAAATTAATTATAAATAAAATTATATTATAATTTAAATATTTTGTCGGTCTAACGCATATGATTACAATTGAGTTTCATTGCTAATTGCGCGAATTACAAAACAATTAAAAATAACAAAAACTTGTATTAAATAGTTCTATAAACAACCTTAGGGGGACAGACACAGTTATCGGTAGAATTACGCATATTTGGCGTAAGTAAAAATTACATTATATCAAATGCAAATCATACAATACATATTCAAAATGAGTGCCCTGTAGTTAGTCGTATATCTTTTAGATCTTTAGTTGTTTCTTCTCACAACTGTGAGGATTGATTTAGCACTCATATGGATATTTCTGGGACAATCGTAGGTATGGCTAAGTGCAATTTTCAATGTGATTTTTATCAGTAAGTAACATTTCGTCTGGTATTTAACATCAAATGAGATGTGAGCACAATTCTGTTAGAAATTTACAGAGCAGAGATAGAAACAGTAAATTTGTAAGAGATACGGTGTGAGGGTGTGAGAGGGACTAACTTATAAGTACACTGTAGACTGTAGAGAGATCATTGGATAGAGCGAGTAAGTGCGAGTTATACGGCAGTGTTTACGAGTACATTGTGAAATATAGTAGTCATTTTGTATTCGTTTTAATAAGGAGGTAGGTTTTTTTTGTTTGTTTCATTTCGTTTTGTGTAGAAAACATGTACTTTAAAAGGTATTATTGGTGGGTTTTTGAAAAGTTTTACAATCTGGGAGCTTTTATTTTTTTGTTATTTTTACCGTAAATATCACTGTTTCGCTTCAAAGATAGCAGTTAAATTAAAGGCGTAAAAGCTCATACTCGAAAGAGGAACTTTAACTGAAACTTCAATTAAAATTGAAATTAGTGAAATTTCCAACAAAATTGTGTTGTCAATGCTTATGTAGTTAGTCTGGTTGGTTGGTTGTTTAGTTTTAGTTTTTTTGTTTTGGATTTTCATTTGCTGCTTTTGCCAAGTGTTAGTTGTTGCCTGTTACTGTTTTATTAAAATATATGTATTTATTTATTGCATGTATACGAGTATATGCGGTGATATATGTGTTATAAAATATATATACAACTGTTTTTTTATTCTGACTTATTTTCCGAATTTAATATTGCTAGCTTTTTTTTTAATTTGACTAATTTTATTTATTTTTTTCTTGGTGACTATAACTTGCGGCTTTTTAGTTTCGGTTTAAGTATTCTCTCAATTTACTACAATATTTCAACAATAAATTTTCTAAAAACAGCTTGTTCAATGAACTTATTCTCAAAGTATTCCTTTTGTTTCAAATATTTTGTTTGTATGTATGCGTTTTAAAAATTTATTATATTTGTTACTATTTTGATATATATATATTTATTTATAAATATAATCATATTCATTTTTATGTGTCAGTTTGTTACCATTTATGCCCACCAAGATGCTATTCTGTCCACACAACAAATACGCACGCTCAATATTTTTTTTTTGGAAAAAACATGAAAATTGATTTATAAAATTTATTTTTAATTAATTAATTAATTAATTTTAAGTATATTAGAAGCCAAAACAAAATATTTTTGGTCCACGTGATGTAAACACAAATTAAAGACGTGTATTTTAAAATTTTAATAATAATTGGAAAACAAATTATTAATAAAAAGTTTAGCTAAAAAAAGGTTAGTTAAATAAAGTCCGTTTCCGAGTGTCTTACATTTTCCTACTGTTAAAATGGTTGCTGGCCCTTGTTTGGATTTTTTTTCGTATTTTTATTTTGTTATTTTCCATTGTCAATTAAGTGCTTGAGTGTGCGTGTGTGTATGTGGAGGGTGTATGTGTGAATTTTAAATACATATCTAATGTCTCATAGGAACAATCTCTCTTATATACATACATTGTATAATGAATTCGCCTCTTAGTGTGTAACTTACATAAATTATAACAACTCAACAAAATAAACTTATAAAATCGGCGCACACACGCATACATGAATATGTCAATATGTGTGTGTGTGTACATAATTGCAATATTTTCTTTGTCCTTTTGAAACTCTTCCATTTTATGTGTAAATGTGTGTGTCTGCTATTACTATGCAAATTTTCTTAGTTTTTATATTTTTCTCTTTATTCGGTAATTTTTATTATTTAACTTACTAAACATTACACAATTTGCTTTTTATTTATGTGGTTTTGTTGTACGGCAGTAATATTTGCTTTGTTTTATTTTACCTAAAATATTTATCATTTTCCACTTTCTTGTTTCTATATTCCATTGCGGTTTCCTTTCTTTATCTCATTCTTTTTTGCTTTGAAAAATGTAATTAACAATTTGTATTTTTTTTATCATATGCTTTGTATTGAAGCAGCTTTGCTAGTTTTGGTTTTTGGAAAATGAACTTAACTTAATGCCTCCTCATATACATTAACTGTATACACCATGAATGCATGTGTGTGTGAGTCAGTGTAGCTTAAATGTCTAAATTGTGCGGTCTTATTGCACAATTATGTGAGGAGCTGAGAGCAGCACAGTTACCGTTGCAATAATCGTAAAGAGCGTAAAAACAATTAAACAAAATCTGTAAAAGATAAGAAGAAGATGGTGAATGTAACAGTGTAACATAAATTACCGTTGATTAATAAACACAAAATGACGTCAAATGTTTACTGTACGCCATTATTGCCTGTTAAGACCATGTGTAATACATGTATGCATCTATATTTACATCTGTGTGTGTGTTTGTGTGTGTGTTTTGGAATCTGGGTGATTCCCGATTTGCAAACAACCGGAAGTATGGGCGTTGCCATAATTGTTTGATTTAGTTGAGCGTCAGTTGAGGTCACTCAGTGTTGCTCTAGTATTTGTTGGCACTGTGCATGTTATTGACTGAACTAAGAATCAGTTATTATAATTATAATTATAATTTAAGAAGTATGGTTTGCCATTCTAAAGTTAAAGTTTAAAATTCTTGATTTTCTTTATTTTATTTTTTTAGAATGTATTTAGGATATTATTGTTATATTAAGATAATACTTACGTAAAATGCCAAAAATATTGAAAAGTCAACAATAAAAAGTCAAAGAAACCTAAAGTATTTGATCTAGCTAAAAACAAATCTTACAGAACCCCGAAAATAAAAATATGGTTGAAAAAATCGTGCTTGATTTAAGTATTTTGTACTTCGATTAAAAGAATACGGGATTACCGTACTTCTGACACCGCGTTGGATTAATTTTATCCCGGAATCCCGCATTTTTTTTTCTGTGTATAGTTTTAGTTTCTTTCAGATAAAAAAAGTAAAAATACTGATCGAATTAAAATGGCTGAAATTTCAAACAAAATTTTGAATTTAAATTAATATATAAACTAAGTTGTTATGTAATTGTATGCAATTAATTTGATTTATATATGTTATCAAAGCTTCTTTTCTAACACTATGGTTAAATTTTTTAAAATGACTTTTAAATCTTGCACTTTCTCCTACTCCAACTTGTTGCTGGTTAGGCCCAATTAGGAAAATGAGAATAACACGCCAGCAGGTGGGCCATATCAGACATACTGAAAGACACCCATTTTCAAACATGATAGCACTGATAGCTCTGTAAAATAAATGTACTTTGTTCATTGGATTTCGACTAGTAGAATGACTTTTCGAATTAAGCTTGATTGATTCAAGTCTCGGTCGTATTTAAAGTGATAAATCTCTAGTTGGTAATCAAGAGAATGTTCGTAAGTTACCTATCCACAACCATTGCAGCGAATTTCCAATCGCTTATCAATTCCGCTTCATCGTCAGCTTTGCGCATGCGCGCTGTTATAAATTGTAATTCTTTAAGAATTAAGGTTAAATCTTTGTGATTGCAGCCTATTGCAGTGTGGTGTTCTTCCACCGTTGTGGGCCGGCCAAAGCTCCTGTAATACGAATAGAGAAATTTCGAAAACAAATGGTATAATAATTTCAACGGAATACTTACGCCGACGAACCGATGGCAGTCTGTGATCCTGATATTGTATGACGAAAATCGTCATCGATATCGAGAACATTGGCTAGCAAGGATTTGGAAGAACGTTCCTTCAATTCCAGCTCTTTCATGCGATTGCTTAATAATATTGATTTGCGCGTGATCTTGCGACCAGGCCGACCCATGCGTAATATCCAAGGCAGCCATTGTAGGAAAACGGATTTGATCTGATAACAAAAGCGATTGGCAAATTTAGTTTAGATAAGCCATCCGTTCGATCTGATCGATTACTTACCCACGGTGGCATTGCGTGTATATCCGCTGTGCGATGATGATAGTTGAGTACCACAACCGTTAGCACCACAGACGATGCAACCATGAACATGATGCAGTTGAAATAAGTACCTAATGGTCGAGTTTTAGTGTGTGGATCGATAACAAGCAAAAAGAGATAGTGGTATCATATTAGAATGCTGTTTCATTAACCTTACATTTTGCACAACACTAAAAACAGAAGCTTTTCAAATAATAATTTTTAAGAAAACAGCATTTACATAACGTTAGTTAGTTTGTTCATGAAAAGTAGTTTGAGAATTACAGTGGATCAAGTTTACTGTGTTATTTTTGTTGACAAACAAATGCTGTGATTTATCAGATGCGATGCTACTACGATTTAGGTCACTATTTAGATTACAAAGTATTCAGCCATGCATCTACGTTTACAGTATGCTTTTACTTTCATTTTATGATTTTCATCTAATTTACGGTTATTTCATGCTATAGATGTGCATTTCACAAGCAAAGTAAATTCAAAATAAATAAATATAAGAGTATTTAAGTCAGTCATGAAGTCAGCATTTTATATTATATATAAAATCAATAAGTTTACAAATTCGAATTATAGAAATATGTTGAGCTAGTTTTATAATCAGGTGAGTCACAGCAAATAGTGGGACCATTTGGTTGGGTTGCTTTACAAACCCTAGCTGAAATTTCTGTTGTCACTTAAATTGACCTTTTTGATTTTTACATCTTGGCTCTCAGCACTCAAAAATATTTTTAGCTTCGACACCAAAAGTTTGATTTGTGTTGAAATTAAATCGGAAGCGATTTGTGTCACACCTTTTGTATAAGCAGTTCGCCATATATGTACATTGATTTTCAAAAATAAAAGTACAACTGCCAGGTAAACTTACCAAGAGTTCAAAGATAGAAGGATTTACAGAATCAAGACATTTTACATAACCTAATTAATAAAAAACTTATTTGCTTGCTATTTTAAAACTACCATAATTAATAGGCCCCAGTACCTTGTGCTAGTTAATATTGCATACAAGGTTTAATTTTACAAATTATTAATAATTTTTTTTTAATTGATAATAGTTGCTTAGCAACGACAATTCGTTCAATCTTTTTAAAAATAGATAGACATGTTTTATAAAAGATGATTGATTGATTAACGTGGTCTGATTATTAATTCATAAGCTGTAAGTTTTTAACATAATTTTGCTATTTATGACTGACTTCCAAACTGTCTTTTTATCGAACAAAATAAATTAAAAGCTCATGCATAAAATATATGAATTTTTATTTTATAAATTGAACAACTGTAAGATGTTGTGAGTTGATGAATTCAATTGCTCGGATGAACAAATTGTTTTCTTAAGTAATTTATTTATAAATTATGTATGTAAGTTGAATGTTACATGTATATAAATTATTTTGGCATTTACAGTATGCTTACTGAATTTTTAATAACTGTTTATTTTAGTTTAAAATGTTCTATTTTATTTAAGGCGTTTTCGGCTCATGATTTAAAACAATTTTCGTTATTTAGTCTGCTTTTGATACTTGGATATGAGGAATTTCAAATTTTATATATATAAATAAGTGTAAATATATAGTTTAACTTAAAGCATACTTAGCTTGCATATAGCATAGGAATTGGTACTTATTTAGATGTTATTAGAGAGGATAGGTTGGGAACTACTTTGGCATGTTAAGCAAAACACCCTCAAAAGCGTGTAATGGGAGTTGTTAGCTAGTGTTAGCGTGTTAACAGCCTAAAAGAGATCTTGTTGTACCCTTGCAGATTATCTAATTCCTTCTTGTCTATTTCAATTATTAAAGACCTAAAAATTAAAGTCAAACTTTAACTAGTAATACTGAAACTTATATTAATAAAATTTATGAAAGTGCTTGAGAGCTATTATGTATGGTAAATTTTTTTTTGTGTAATATCTTTTTCGAGTAAACTTTCCATGCATATTTTTTTAAACATTTTATTTCGCGCGATCGAGATTAAATAATTTTTTTTAAACCTTTTTATATAACCTGCTTGAAGTAGAAAAAATTTGGTCGCTTATATTATATTATACAAAATAATAATAACAGCAATTTAATATCAGCACTTACGTAGTTGCTGTTTTAATTTGAATAGATATTTAAGAAATGTAAAAATAAACATAAATATACAAAGGTAATAAATATCTACAATCTGTCTAATAATAATTTAATAAATACTATGTCTGCAAGGGTATTTGCGTTGGAACTTATTCGACTAGTTTTTACTGTAGACTCTAAAGTTTTCTTTTGTTAAGCATTCTATCTTAAGATAAAAAGAGGTTCAGCCAAAGTCTAATAAAGCGTTTAATACGATTGTTTGGGGATTTGTTGGGTAGTTCTACAACAGCCATAGGAAAGTCTTTGCTTTTGTAATGATTTCCTTTGGAGTTGCCATACTTCATGCGCTCGTTTATGATCAGTTTTTCAGTTTTCACCTACTTTAAACGCACCGCAGAGCAGCCTGCAGTCGTACTAATTAATTAAATTTTGTACAAGATATAATTTCGATTTAAGACAGCAGATTTATTATTTTATTTTATTTGGACACTTTTCGTTTGCTACGTTCGTTTTTATAGCAGCTAAAAGAGAAAAGATTTTGTTTTTCATAGCGCTAGGAAATTCTGGAGTTTTTGTGTTTTTTTTTTTAATACAACAAATTATAAAAATAATAAGTATTTGAGAATGTGCTTGTACTAATACCTAGCAGCGGTACGGCCTCGCTCGTCTTTGTTATAACATTACCGACCAATAAAGAGAAAACTGTTTGCGAAAGTAGAATTGTAACACCTGCAAATATTTGGTTCGAAAAATGATTGATTCAGTAAAAAAAATACCACACAGAGATTGAAATGTATTTAACGGCCGTATTTTTGTAGTTTAGATTAACGTTAGGTTAGCTGCCAAAAAGTTGTGTTAGTTGTATAGAATCAATAGATGGGATGATACCATATAGAGAAAGATAGAAAGAGAAAGTCTGCTGACACGAGCTGCATAAGATAGGAAATTTATTAATATATATTTATTATCAAATTTACAGCACGTGTCTAGCAAGATCACAGTGAGGGACTTTTGCTAAATGATATTTTTGGCTGAACCTTTTTTTGTTTTTTCATCTTTTCTATATATTATTTGAGGGTGCTTGTGCTCAAGTCTTACATATTTACATAAGTTAAATTTGTTGTTTATATGGTTTATTAGTATTATATATGTAACACTTTGTTATAACAGTGCACTTTAATTGATGGGCTTAATAAGTATCAATCCAAAATGAACAACAAGCGAATGCAGAGATACAAATTTCTGACCCATTTTCGCACAGCTGCAAAATAAAAATAAAAAAAATAAAAATAACTACAAAAAAAAAAAACTGTACGAAATGATATTTTTTAAATATATTTTAAATTTAAGATTCTATTGTGTTTGATTATTTTCAAATATTGATCAAAAAGGTTCTCGAGCAAAAAATATCATTCCGAGAAATGGATCAAAAGTGTTGGTTGTATGATAGTAAATAGTTTAAAAATATGTTGCGTATGGTTTGGTGGTCATGACAGTTATTTTATTCTATTTTTATTTTTTTTTTGGATAATTCTTTGATTTTCAATCTTTAAGATACTTTTTGTTACGTGGTGGAATATTGAGTGTACATATATTTATGATATGTATAATTTTATATATTTTGGGATAATGCTATGCGTATGCAGTTAACGTTTCTAGATAAGGTGAGGTATGAGTGAGTGAGAGAAATAAAATGAAATAAGTTCAAATCAAAGCTATTAGCAAAAAAAGATAAATAATACCATAAGAATAAAACTTCTTTCTTTCTTTCATCTTCATCGATCGGCGACGTTAGCGGCGATAATATATATATATATCTCTTATCGGCATTAAATTCAAATGTTATTTCACAAGTATTTTCCCAAACTCACTTGTATTGAAATCTGTCTCATAAGTATCTTTTGTAATTACATTTTCATTTGGCTTTGAAGGAATAACATAATTGCGAAGTGGAAAAAAGTACAATCAGTCTGTACCGCATCAAATATATAATATGTATTTAGAATATATATATGTATATAAGAATTTCATATGTTGTTAAATAATTACAAAACAATATTTTTATCTGGTGTGCTTTCTTTTTTAATGCAATAGAACCATTACAGCAAGTCTCTGTTGAAACTGACATTTTAAAATTCTATGATTGAATAGAATTTGCAACTATAGAAAAATAAATTAAATCGTCTTGATTCAAAGCATAAAATATCTTTTTTTTTTTTATAAATTTATATAGCTATGGATTATATATAAGCAGAGGGGATTTTAAAAATATTTTTGTTTGTAACCATCGAGAATCGGAAAATATAAAGTATAAATTGTTTTATTAGAATTATTCGATATGTTATATTTGAAATATATTGTATATAGTGTTTGGAAAAATGGATTTGATTTTAAGTATTATAAAAGATACATTTTAAGTTCTATTGCACCGTAGAAAAGCATCACTATTTTTGAAAGAAAAGTTGAAGTAATTGTATTGAAGTGAATTGATTGTATCATTGGCGCAGCTGTTTTTGAATAGTTTAGTGCTGGGTAGTCTCTACAAAGTACTTATAATATATATGTATATATAATATATGTATAAATCAGCCACACACCAATGATAAGAGAAGAAGTTGTAGAGAATGTTTTGAGTTATTAGGAAATATAGATCAGAAAAGTTGTAAGTAGATAACGATAGCATTTAAAAGATATCTTGACGGGATTTACGTTGCTCAATTTAATATTTTGTGATGGGTGGGGTGCCAGTGCCAAAGCACTGAGATTTGGTATGTTTACCGAAGATATTGATTTAAAAAAGCGAACGAAAAGAGGAGAGAGAGAGAGAGATGTGACGTAGATAGAGAGTGTTTGTAAAACAGAGATAGCAACATAATAATATGATCAACTAAGAAACGGCTTCATTATATATATAATATTATTTTAAGTTCAATTTTCGAACAAGATAGAGAGATAGACAGAGCGAGTGAAAGAGATAGATAGCGTTAGTTGAGTTAGTTTAGTAATTAATTTAAAACTTTTTGTAATTAGTAAACATATTACGAAGTACACAAATAACATTTAACAACTTTTGGCATTTTGCATTTGTTGACTTTGTTTTAGTTAGACTAATACTTTATTTATATTTTAAGATTTGTTGTTTGGTTTTTGGTTTTAATTAAGGATTATATATGCGAACAATTTAGCAATGTGTGTGAATAATCATAATTGATATTTATATATAACAACAATAACAATAATATTTATGGATATATATAGATATATATATATATATAGTATGTATGTACGTATATATAAATCATATTAAGTAATTAGTTAATTAACGTTTAGATTTTTGTTTTTGACAAATTTGAATATATATTTGCATTTGTATGTTTTTTAAATGCAATCGCTACCTAACAAGGGGATTGCATCAGATACTTGGGGCAATGTCTCAGCTACAAGGTTGAGAAACACTGTGAGCGATAGAAGAATTGTAACTCCTGAAACAAAAGAATTTCGTTTGATAAAATACAATATAAATAATGACAAGAAAATTAAATTATAAAACGTATGTTGGCGTTGTTTTTGTGACATAGAAAACAAAACCAATAAAGACATATCAAGGGCATTTCACAAGTTGTGTGTTTGTTGTTTATCATGTTGTGTTCAAGTTGTTGTTGTTGTTGTGGTTAAGTTAGATTTCAATACGTCACCGTAATTGCAGGTATTTTTTCTTTGTGTTTTGTTTTTTTTTTTTCTTTTTTTCTTAAATTTTTAGTATATACTAAGTATATACTTTTCATGGCTTTTACTTTCATTTCAATCTCGATCTCGTATGAAGTGTGCTTGAAAAGTGATGAGTAGTATGCTTGTATGCTTTGAAGTTAAATTTGAACTCATAAACTGGATTTAGCGGAAGGGAGAAAGCAGGACATGTTTCTCAACTGAAGCGTTTGTAAAGTGTGGGTATCTTTGTCGGGGATTACACATACAATACATAATAATGTAAAACGGTTAGGGTTCGTCACACAAAGCTTTATCAAAGTTAAAGATACACATCTGGAATATTGTGAAAATATCGGGATAGCTCTAAATAATTCTGATTTGCAGGATTAAAAGTTTTAATTATAAGCATTTAGTTGTTTTATTTTGGATGCTCATATTGTTTGACTTTGAATAGACGCGGCTATAAATCTTGGGTATAACCTACACATTTAAAATTTAAATATAAATATAATTATATCTATAGATGAAGTATTTTCTATAAATTCATTGTTGCCAGAACAATATAGAAAAAAAAAAATCGGCTATCAAATAAGCTAGATTTAAAAAATCAAAAAAAAAAAAATTCTTGTTTTATTTGTTAATATATTATATATCGACCCCTTTTTACGGAAGTATCGTTTGTTACATTTTTTCCAAAATCAACTTTTTGATGCAATTTTGTTCTAAAGCTCCAAACGCATCGCCTTATGAAATCGGAACAGTTACTCCAATCTCACTGTCAATTTTATCGTATGTGAATGTGTCTTTTCGAATACTTATCGTATTAATTACACTAGGCAACAGCCAAAAAATTACAAGAACCAAACCTACTTTTTTTTGGATAGATTTGGGGCCCCATATGTCGTTAAACCTTTTTTTGTTTTTATTGTGAAACTTTTTTTAGAATTTTTTTAAGAATTTGTCTTGTTTTCGTACCTTTTTAGAGGTGCTCCCACATCATTGCTCGAGAATGACAAAACTGATTTTCAAAAGCTTTACTTTTCTAAAAGTAATGAATATATATATATAATTCATTAATACAATGATTAAGATCTAAACCAGTAGTTTAAGCGACAGAAATTTTCGAATTAAGAAAATGATGATATTTTGTTTAGTTTTTTTTACTTTAAAATTCAAGGAAAAGTCGATAAGATGTATTACATTTTTTTTTCTATTTTATTTGCATAGGTGCATTAATTACACGTCGTTTGAGATATGATTTATCAATGTCAATCGATGGAGGGACGGCGATATAATATTATTTTGTGTCTAGGCATGTTTTGTCGACTTTGATAACTTCCTTGTGGAGCGGCGTGACCTATAATATGAAAATTTTTTGTGATTTTGAGATATCTTAACCAATCTCACACAGTAATAATTTGATGTTATTTTACACAATTTGATCACATTTCTGAAGAAAAGTATTTAAAAGTGGGTTTGGTTCTTGTAATAGCCAAAAAGTTCAAATTTGTTGCCTAGTGTTGTCGAAAATTATCGGATGTTTCATACAAAATGTACAGAAAATTTATTTTAAAGACCAAAGATAAATGTGAATTTTTTCGGCTCATTTTTTCTAACATCTTTCTTTAATTTGCAGTCAATTCTATTCCTTTTTTTCATCGCATAACGAATGCATTGAATTAAATTATAACGTTATTAAATTTGTGAAACATATTTTCGAATTTAGACCCATCAAAGAGATTTGAAGAATATTTTGAGCATGCTTTGTACTGGTACTTATCAAAAAAGACCTTTGACAATCGAAATCAATGAACAATTTATCTGCAATTGCATTAAAACAAATTTAAGCAATTTAGACTTAAACCATAAACTAGGGCCTCCATAGCTTTTTAAGTTAAGTATTTCTACTAAAAAATAAAAGGATTTAACAAATTTTATTCTTTAAATATTATTTTCTCAAAATATCAAGTGGAATTAGGTATTCCTAATATTACTATATTAGGTAAAGTCGTCACCAATTAAGCAATTTTAAAGATTACTTGGACGAATCGCTCGAAGATAACTGAATTCAGTTGAATATTGTAATTAAAAAAAAATATATACTTCATATTGTTAATTTTTAAAGTTATATACATTTTCTTTATTAGTTCCATTTTTATTAAACTTATCGTATGTAATTAATTTTGGGACAAAGCTATCAAAACTTTGAGCACACAAGTATCGTAAATGTAGAAAATCATTTATTTTATCAAAACTATAAATTTGTGCAACATTTTTTGTTGTAACAATTAAAAAACTTTAATATTTAACTGCAGTTAAAATTTGGAAGCGAAATATTCACCCTAGCCCGAGAAAACTAAAAAAACGATACTTTTGCAAACATTCGTGGCAGATTACGATTTTAACACCGCTTGGTCGACAAAAATTTTACCACTCTAATATATACACATGTTTACATATATAATTTCTAACTTATCTATGTGATTTAATATTTCGAGTGTAAACTGAGAAGTCATTAACCTAAGTTGGAAATCACAACTGTCCTAATTTTTTTCTTTAAATGCAATTCAGTAATCCAACGACCATCAAACTTTTTATGTCTTTAAATAAAAAGATTGGTCAAAATCGTTCAAAAGTGCATTCTTTTCACTAATAACCTTATTTGAGTAATAAGTTTGTGATTATGAAATTCTTTTTATAGTGAACCCAACTTTGTTTTTGAACGGTGCTTCAAATCAGGGGTGCCCAGCGTATGCCTCGATAGGCCGAAACTATTCGGTTTTTTACATAGACACGACCCGAAGTCAGCATGATATATTCTCATCGAGTAGGCGAGACTGCAAAATTGTTCTCAGTACACTGCAACCAAATATTGAACGTTTTATTTTCAAGCAAGCGAATGGAAATTTTTCCAAACACATACATTGACAGTTGGCATTTCATTCGTATGAGTGAGAAAAAATCGAAGTTGTCTGCGAGAGAGACGTTTTTCTGTTTTTTCTGCCGCTCTCCACGCTTTGCTGAAAAAATGACAAACCGAACAGAAAAAAAGGCCAAAAAAACTAAAAAAAATGCTTTTTACATAAAAAGTGTTGACATTTAAATGATATTATTATTAATATACTTTCATTAGGCACCTTCTTTTTTTGACCAAGTGTGCATGAATTTTATAAGTTTTAGAATTTATAAAATTGGATAGATTTTCAGCTAGAAGATGTTTGTCATATTTTCCGTCTGACGTAGTTTTATAAAGGACAGATCTGTTCAAATATATCCGCCACGAGCAGTTAAATAAATACCATCGCCAAAACATTTCTAGCTGAACCACTCATCTTAATTTTTAGTCTTAGTTTGCCAACAGCAGTTCACTGTTATGATCGTTGACCGGTCTCTGTTGTGCAATGGTGTATCTACAGTGGCAAGTCTGCGAAAAAATGCATGGTCCATTAAAGTGATCACACAATTGAAGCTTACCAGATCGTTCAAAAAGTCCTCGGACTGACACATAGGGTACGCCACTAAATTTTTTTGAAAGACATTAATTTCTAGGCTGCTGTCAAAACTTTAGCACAATCGGACGCTATCGAGCTAGAATTATATTGTGGTGCAACTTTTTGATTTTTTTGAAAAATGGAAACACCTGAATTTCGTGTTTTGATTAAACACTGGAATACGGTGGAAGCGAAGACATGGCTTGATAAACATTACGGGGTCTCTGTTCCAAATTTAATGAAATGTAAAATGGGTGCCACATTTTCTAGATATTGAGCAAAATGAAAAGCGAGTTGCCGATTCCAAGTCCTGTTTGGACAAGCTAATTTTTGCATCGATATGTCACCGTGGATGAGACTTGGATCCATCACTACATTCCGGAGTCCAATCGGTCATCAACTGAGTGGTGAGAGGCCGGTGAAAGCCGTTCAAAGCGTGTGATGGCAAGTCGATGGGCTGGTAAGGTTTTCCCAGTGTACTTTGGGATGGACATGGTATGTACGAGTATAATACACATCGACTATCATTAAAAGGGTGAAAAATGCAACAAAGAATATTACTCAGCATTGCTTGATCGTGTGAATGACGAAATCAAGAAGAAACGCAACATATGGCAAAGAAAAAATATCCTTTTTCATCAAGACAATGCACCATCTCACAAAGGCGCTTAAAGATGGAAAAAATAAAAGAATTAAGCTGGGAATTGCTTCCTCATCCTCCATATTCCCCAGCTCTGGCCCCCAGTGACTACTACCTGTTTTCAAACTTGAAAATATGGCTCCAGGGAAAAATTTTACTCCAATCTTTCTTTCTTTCGAACGTTACAAAAAAAGGCATCGAAATTTTAAAAGACCGTTGGACTAAGATTAAGCTAGACGGAAACTATATTTAATAAATATATTGATTTTTGAAAACAAAAATGTTTTTTCATTGCCAGCCCGGGGACTTTTTGTATATATTCAAGTATATATTTGCCATAAGCAAGTAAAAAAAATGTTAAATATTTTACCAGGCTTGACAATTTCATACACCTTCACTTGTTGACCACTCATTACTATATTCTAGATATTGTCAAATACAAGACAAAGAAATCATTACTACCATTAATGGTGTTTTTTTCCGATGGTCTAGCAAGTTTTGTTTTTCTTAGAATTGGAGTATGTTGGCTGACTAGATTTATAGTCAAATATTGACACTAAGCAACACACAAAGCATCTGTCTCAATGCAAGGAGCAAGATTCGGTATACAGCTGACTCAGCAGTCTTTATTATCAGTACCATTTTGGTTTTGTCAATTATTTCTGAAGTGGTTACCTGGGATTCATGTATAGTAATAACGACCATGGGCGTTATTGTACATCCAAAAATGCAGAGACTCTGTGAAGGCTATTACAATTCGAAAATGCAATAACGACCACGGGCGTTATGACAGTTTTTGAACGTAAAAAAATGGTAATTTGTGAATGCCCTTGGGCGTTATTACACTTTTTTTAACGGAAAACAAATTTAATTTTCTTTATGTGTTTTACTGCTAAATTTTACTATGTTATTGTTAAATTTCGATGCAAAATTAACTATATAGTTGTTCCGTTTTGCATGTTGACACTATTATGTCCCGTTTACCAACACTACTTTGCTCCGTAGTGGCTTAGTTTTTTTTAAACAAATAATTCTGACTGCGACGCTGATTTCTCTTTACCCACTAGCAATTCTCAATTAAGATTGAGAGTGTACACAATAAAACAAGAGGGAAACGCTCTAGTCGAGATCCCGACCATAGGATACCCGTTACTTAAAAAAATTACTTGTAAAGGGTGCTTTTTTTAGAGGTTGGTTTTTCGAGTTGGTTCAGTTCGCGAAGTTTACCGCAAGCTCCGTCCATTTTATGTTCGACATAATCGTCCATCAGAGCAATTAATTCGGTTAACCATGGATCGTTTTCGCACAACGTTTACTCTATGTGATAATACGCATCCGCTGAGAAGTCGAACAGTGCGGACCAAAGAAACAATTGCCGCTGTAGAGGACGACCCGAATCGATTCGCCACCATGCACAGCAATTGGAGCTTTGTCCATCAACTTTATGGAGACTTTGCGCAAAGAACTTGGCTTACGACCTAACAAGATCCAGCTTGTTCAAAATTAAAGCCGCTAGGCCGAAAATGAGATTGATCTCGATTTTCATCGCAAAATTTTGTTCAGTGATGAGGCTCATTTTGGTTAAATGGCTACGTCAACAAGCAAAATTGTCGCATTTGGAGTGACGATAATCCACATGAGACCCTTGAGACGCCATTACATCCACAAAAACTGACTGTTTGGTGTGCTCTATAAGCTGGTGGAGTCATTGGGCCATACTTCTTCCAAAATGATGTTGGAGAGTTGGCTACCGTCGATGAAAACCGGTAAAGATCCTTGATAACCGACTGTTTTGTTCCCGAATTCGATGGCATGAATGTGGTTGAGATATGGTTCCAACAAGACGGCGCTACATGCCACACAGCGCACGTCATAATCGATTTATTGAAGGAAACATTCGATGAGCGCATAATTTTGCGGAATGGACCTGTCAATTGGCCACCAAGATCTTGTGATTTGACACCATTGGATTATTTTCTTTGGGGATATGTGAAGTCGCTTGTCTACGCCAACAAACATACGGCCTCAAATCCTCGAAAAATTGCTTGAAAATTAGACCTCTAGACTTGGCGATATTCGAGCCAGCCGCGTCGGCCACATGCCGGAAATCATATTTAAACATTAATGGCATAAAATTATCCTTCCGATAAAGCCAAATTTATGGTCACTAAAACGATTTTCTTGTGTTTTATTTCAATTCGAAGTTTTATACATTATATCGTCATAACTACCTTTTTACTTGTCCGATCTTGATGCGATTCAGTGGGACAAGAGATAATACTAATAGATAATGTTAATTAACATAAAAAACGTATAAACTTAACAACTGTGGGTGTGGTGGTTCTTCGCGATTTGCGGAGGCGGAGGGGGCGTGGCTTAAATTTAAAACAAACTTGATCTGCGTGGTGTTTATGGAAATTTGTGTGCCAAATTTGGTTACTCAATCTCTTAGTTTTGAGATCCTTTTGTTGGTACGGACGGACAGACAGACGGACAGACGTACAGACATAAATTGCTATATCGACTCGGCTGTTGATGCGGATCAAAAATATATATACCTTATAGGGTCGGAGATGCCTCCTGCTCAATGTTGCATACATTCCAACGAACACAATATTGCCTTTACTTATTTTTTAAGTAACGGTATAATTAACAAATCCATCAAATGTAGCGGTAAATAAGCCATAAAATGGACAGATCACTGAGAAGAAGTGTTGGTAAACGAAGGTCAGCAAAATCCAGCGATTGAACCTCCCCAAGGGGTTATTTCCGAATGGAAATAACACTCCAGAGGTTCTCTTACGAGATTTGGTTTCAGCCAAGACAAGTTTCCTATGGAATGAATTGTTGGCTTCTTAATAGCCTTATTCATGTCGGTGGGCTCAAGCTATGGTCTGAGGTGAAGGGCTGGACTTAACGGAAAAAATACTCAACAAAATCAACAGAAAAACTAAAATAATATTGAAAAAATACAAATACAATGGCAGTGAAGGCAACGGCACTTATGTTTGGCCCGAGCACTTCCTTAATCGCTAAGGCAACGGCACTTATGCCTGGGCAGAGCGTTCCTTAATCAACAGCGACGACCGCTAAGGACGCTTGTTTCGTAAACAGTGCCGGGGAGGATTTTCCATTTCATCCCGGACTCAGTGTGGTCGGCACAACCCAAGCGAAACCTCTCACTCGGGGAAATCTACAATGCATTATTGCGTCCGAGATCCCTACTAGTGCGGGCCCGTC
Organism: Drosophila innubila; assembly: GCF_004354385.1. NCBI lineage: Eukaryota > Metazoa > Arthropoda > Insecta > Diptera > Drosophilidae > Drosophila > Drosophila innubila. Next base: position 29,087,446 of record NW_022995372.1, read on the forward strand.
AGGGGGACTGTCGTCTGTCGTACTGTGGCTTAAAAGTTTTCGTTTGTTGTTAAGCGAGCTGCAGCAAACATCCTGAATAAGTACACTGTACGTATTTACAGCATTCGAATATCGGGAATACTGCAGCGCAATATTTCTCGACGTCCCAGGCTTTCGATCGAGTGTGGCTTGATGGCCTCATGCATAGAATCAAAACGACGCTCCCGGTGTACACTCATAAGCTACTCGAGTCTTTCCTCTACAACAGAGTCTTCGCAGTGAGATGCAACAATACTACATCTAATGAGGTTTACTTAATACTAAAAAGTACAAATATTTGAGAAAAAATCAAATTAACACAGCTTTATCAAACAGGGGGGCTCCTCCTTAATATATATATGACCAAATTTGATTCAAATCGGTGCAGTATATCATATATATAACATAGCTGTCATAGGAACAATCGGGGTCAAACTCATCTTTTGTATGGAAAACTTTTTTACTTTCTAAAATATCTCAACCAAACTCACAGAATATTCATACACATCCTGACCAAATTTGGTTCAAATCGGCTTACTATATCACAAAGCTGCCATAGGAACAATCATATATTATGAACAAAACAATACCGAAATGCGAATAAAATGTATGGAAAAAACCTGTACCCCTCCAGCTACGGTCACTCTTCCATACTGGCACAGAGTGGCCTTCCAGTCGAAACCGATTACTGTACTCCCAGTGAGTTCTCAGCCATGCCCTTCAATGTTAGCATTATTCTCAGGGAGGAACGGAACTCTATGCAACCAGGCCCAGAAAACGCCATCTCCCTTTTCACAAATAGTTCGAAATTAGACAACCTAGTTGTTTGTGGTATTTTCTCAGAAAAACAAAGAAGTATACCAAGCTTTTAGCCCCCCTGATTATTGAGGCGTCTTCCAAGCGAAGGTCCTTGCAGTACTCATTGCTCAGAACTGTTTAAGGTAGTCCAACATACCTTCAGGTAATGTAAACATATATATATCATAAAATCAGTTGGGTCAATAGACACACACTCAAACATCACCCCTCTACCCTGGTGCAGAGAGACTGTGTGTACATACGGCTACCTGTAGGCTCATAGCAAAAGAAAAGTTTAGCCGGAACACCAATCTTAAATGGCAACTTGTGCCTCTTTGTAGAGTGACTAGACGGACGTGGCCATCACTCGACAAAAACAGCTATGTAGTGTAAACAGCAACCGCTGCTCTACAGTTGTCAGAGCTCTAAAAAGTCACTGGATAATAGGGAGCCAGACTTGCAGGAACGAGGAAGAAGAAGAATTAGAGAAGCACTTCTTCTGTTTCTGTTCGGCACTCTCCCGTTAAAGGCTAAAATTTTTGGGCTGCCCATTTTTGGATAGGATTTCTGAGCTATCTAGTAAGAGCTGAAATAGCTGATTTAGTTTGAGTATAAAGAACTGTTTGTTTTACTAGATATCATATCCAATCTGATAGAATATTTATTTAATTTGGTCTCATTGACGAATGTGACTAACAATAAATTTAATATGAAAACTATATAAATATTATAATCATATTTAAAAATATAAATAGTTCGGCAATCGGCACTGCGCAAAAAAGCTTTTATTGCGTAAAAGGTATGTAGCTTTTTGCCCAATGTGCAGAATGCCGAACTATTTTTATTTTAAAATATGATTATAATATTTATATAATTAACATATTAAATTTTTTATTACTTGTCTTGTTTTTGGAAGATATCAGAAATTTTGTTGCTTCAAATGTCTATGCTTGTTATTTCACTAATATTAAAAAACAGTTGTAGAAAGACCCAAACAATTTAATTCTTTTAGCTTAAAACTGCCCTAAATGCTCCACAAAAAAACTTTCTGGCAACACTGGTTATTACTGCAAAGCAAAAGCTATGCTACGAAAAAATGTTTGCCAACACTGATTATTTTTGCCGCGCAAAAGCTGTCTGATACATAGGTTTGCAGCTATGTAAAGTTATTGCTGCTGTCATATTGCAACTCTACGTAATATGTACATATACACTTATTTGTTAATATCACAGACAAGTGTGATATGTCGAAAAACGCGAAATTTTATTAAATACTAGAGGGCCCCACCCCCTGCTCGCTTCGCTCGCGAAATTGAAAAGGGATAAAGAAGAGCACTTCATATATTTTTCTTGAATAAACTTCTTTTACGCAAATATAAATTATGTTCTACTTCAATAATTAGAACGCTTGTTAATTAGTACTGATCATATTTACGTGTTTATATGTAAGAATAGAATAAACGTATAATAGTATAAAAATTGCAATGTAAGGCATTTCAACTGCAGTTTCTGTCGTTAAAGAGCAAAGGGTCGCTTTTTCAACATTGGGTTTATTCGGCAGGTTATTTTTTACTTTACTTCTGATGAATCAGTAATTAATACCTGCTAAATGACATAATACCTTTTTATAGAATTCAGACAATACGTTTTTCACCGTTCGTACGAAGCAATTATTGTCAGCTATCAGTTATTTGAGAAGAATTGAAAATTTAAAATTGTTGAAAATTTCCTGCTAAATGTAATAAGTAGCAACAAATTTATATAAAATACAATTTTTTGAAAGAGAAAATAATTTTATTCACGCTGCCAGATTTGGCGGAAAAAAGGATTTGGCGGGAGAATTCTAGGCTTGGCAGAAAAATTTGAGACTTGGCGTGCAAAAGCGAATCTGTGAGTTTGGTTGAGAACTTTAAAAACAGAACATTTTTTCATACTAAAGCTTAATATGATCCTGATTATTCCTATGACAGCAATTTTGACCAAATTGTTAAATATTGTAAAATTTATAAAAATGTTTATGAAATGAAATTAATAAATAAAAATAAAATCTTTCTCGGCCTGGGTTCGAACCCGCGATTCCGTACCCGTGAGTCTACGACACCATGCTCTTCACTACCGAAGAACTAAGCCCGCTGTAGACAATAATAAAAATGCAGAATGTAGCAAAATATAAGTTTTTATTAAAAACAAGGGGGCTCCGCCCCCTGCTCGCTTCGCTCGCCTACCCCCGGCTCGCTTCGCTCGCGGTGAGGTGCGGCTACAGTCGAGCACGCTCGACAGTAGGATACCCTGAGCCCATGCTCTTTTATAAAGTTGATTGTTGCCCATTTTCAATGGGCTCAGGGTATCAAAATTACACACGCGAAACTATGAACAACTTTCGGTTTCTGAAGTCACTGTGCTTATCACTGCAGACTACGTTATTAATGCCTCACTGAACTAATACATCTCATTACGATTACGACTTGCGATTACCAATTTATCAATTTCTAATTAATTTTAAATAAGTTTAATATAATAAACTTTAATATATAATAAACTTGTTTAAAATTAATTAGAAATTGATAAATAAATCGCAAGTCGTAATCGTAATCGTTCTGTAGCGTGTCAAGAGTAGCCACAAACTACAACTTTGCTCAGCCTGCAATCTGGCAGCACCCATTTTCCTCTCTCACTCTCTCTCACTTACGCAACAAATTCAAGCCTGCCAAAGGCTGCTGCAGTGCGCGAAATTTGAAATAAAAGGCAATGTCTAATTTTGAGATTCTTAAAGCGGAAAATGCTAAGTTTTTTTTTACAACGATAATAAGCAGATACTTATTATATATATGTGTAAGGAATCGAAAATATTAATAACTAAAATTATTATTTTGCAGCTTTCAGTGCTCGGCAAAGATGCAAGAGTAGTGCTGCATAATGATCGCTATTTCTCTCATGCAATTTCATACATACATAGCTATCAGCTTCTGCTGATTTTTGCCATGCAAAAATACATATTTATATATTAACACAATTATATTTTAATCAAATTGTATATTTGTATATACATAAATTATACATTAACATTTTCATTACATGATATCGATAATATTTTTGCTTATCGCTTAATTCTTATTTGGTACCAAAAAAAAATGGGTACTAATTCGTTCTGTCTTTGTGCGCGCCTTGCATACAAACGTGAACATGCTGTCTCGCTCGCACGTTTGATTTGCCATCCAAATGTAATTATTCAACTAAATCTAAATTCCGAAATAACTTCTTTATTTATGGGTCAATCGCTTTGCAATTTTCAGGGTCGTTTAATACGCATACTTCTCAACTGATTGTTCAGTTAGGAGTGCTATGTCAAAAATTGCGCCTGTAAATCGTTTTTTTTCAATTTGTGGGCGAAGGGGCGTGGCATCAAAATTGGAAACAAACTTGACCTGCGTATGTATTCACAAACCTGCATTCCAAATTTGAAGTCTCTAGCACTTAGTCTCTGAGATCGACGCGTTCAAACAGACGGACAGACAGACGGACAGACGGACAGACAGACGGACAGGGCTAGATCGACTCGGCTGTTGATCCTGATCAAGAATATATATACTTTATGGGGTCTGCCACCCCTCCTTCTGCCTGTTACATACATTCTGCCAAACACATTATACCCTTTTTTGCCCATTTTCAATGGGCTCAGGGTATAAAAATACGAATAACAATAAATTAAGAAAAAAAGTAATATTTGCCTGGGCTGAACCGGTAGGTCTTGAACACGTGAAGCCTTTCGCGTGAGTCTAACAGACCATCCTCTGCATAACTTTGCCACTGAATGCCGCGCTCAACCAAACTCTACCATTTTAATATTCGAAAATACGAATAACAATAAATTAAAAGAGTAATATTTGCCTGGTCTGAGCCGGCAGGTCTTGAACACGTGAAGCCTTTCGCGTGAGTCTAACAGACCATCCTCTGCACTACTTTGCCACTGAATACCGCGCTTGACCAAACTCTACTACATGTAAACTGAAAATACATGTGAACTTTAAACTCCATTTTGACGCACTTACAGGTCGAATTTGGCAAAACGCTCCTTATCTCCCGATGAAATTGCCATAGCTTTGTTGTCCCAAAATTTCAAACTTGTAGCTTAAGCCGTTTGGCCTGTACAATGATACATGAATGCAGGACATAGAATTTTATATATAAAGATAACATACTAAAATTTGATAAAATGTTGAATGTAAATTTTCTAAAATAGCCAAAATGTGAGCCAAAAAAAATCTTTCACCTGTAAAATTAAGCGGGATTTAGCGTTTTCCCGCTAAAATAGCGGTTTTCAAAACTCGTAAAACATTTCTAGTTTTTTAAGATCTATAAATCCTTATAATAAAATCTAGCTTTTTTCGCGATTTGATACAAACAATCAAACAAACAAACAAACTGACTTTTCATTTAATTTTGAAAAGTCCACTAAATATTTCAATTTAGTTATCTTTTGAACCAGTTATTGGATTCAGGTGATCTAGGTTTCAATCGACGCGGTTTTTTTTATAAGAAAAAATCAAAAAAATCACTAAAAAGCCCAAAGGCCCCATTAACTGCAATAATTAAAATTTTGCTCTCCCACTTACACCCTCTTATCTCATGAACCAGGTGAGTTAGAAAACGTTTTAGTATGCCATTTTGTAAGTTAGGACTAAACCATTGGATCCGTATAACTCCGTATACAAATCTGACAGTAGATCGACAGTAGTAACATATTATATATTATTAGATTTCCATGTTAGCCGTATATATTGCAAGTCGCCTTTCGTATTTTTCGCGCTGCTTTCGTTACTAGCGCGAACTGCCGTCCGCAGTGATACCCTGACCGAAGTTGGTTCAAATCATCCACTGTATCATATAGCTGCCATATGACCGATCCGTCATAAATTAAGGTTTATTATGAAAAACTTTTATGTATTGTGACATATCTTATCCGGTCTTATACATACATCCTCTCGAAATTGGTTTTAATCGGCTTACTATATTACAAAGTTTCTATGGGACCGATCGGTCGAAAATCAAGTTTAGTATGAAAAGGTTGTATGCTTTGTGGCATATCTTAACCAAACATATCTTTCAAACTGGATCTTTTATTGCTTGTAAGTTGTTAAGTATGAATTCCAACAGTGAATGAATTCACACACATTTGCGGGTACACAAAGATCGGTTTTCATAATTTAATTTAAAATATTAACAATATTATTCATTATTGGTATTTTTGGTAAAAAAAAATTATTTCAAATGTATTTAATACCCTTTTCTAAAAATTAAAAATCAATTCAGTTTAATTTAATAACTTTGACATTTAAAAGCAACCATTGTTCTGGGCCTTAGACAAGACAACGGCTCTTTAAGGTAGGTTTTATACAGCCTTACCAAAATTGGTTCAAATCGGCTTTCTATATCATTTAGCTGCCATAGGACCGATCGATTGAAAATCAAGTTATGAAATCAATTTAATTTAAATTAATAACTTTGACATTTAAAAACATCCATTGTTCTGGGCCTTAGACAAGACAACGGCTCTTTTAAGTTGGTTTTATACAGCCTGACCGAAATTGGTTCAAATCGGCTTTCTATATTATTTATCGATCGGTTGAAAATCAAGTAAGAGTATGAAAACTTTTATGTTTGTTGAGATATCTTAACCAATATCTTAACCGGCAGTCGGGAATGCTCAACTGTAGCACCGCGAGCAAAGCGATCAGGGCGGCTCCTCATTTTTTGAGATACGCCTACGCTTACAGACCCTACTATCTAATGTGTTTTGATCAGAGCTCGCAAAATGTGCTCAACCGAATTTTGTGCTGTTTGCTCACTCAAAAGACCGAACTGGTTACAGCTCTCAGGTTTCAGTTGAGCGTAACAAACGAGTCGGTCTCTTACTGACCTCTCGCTTCGAACAGAACCGTTCGTCGCACAGCTACTGAGAATCACTAAGTGAGCAAAGCAAACAACGAGTCCTTAAAAAAGGTCTTTATTTTTGTTGTTGCATTTGCCTAATATTGTTGCCTTAGATGTTCCGTCACAGGCAAAGCATTAAAGAGGAAGGGAGAAGAGGATACGATTTTTTGCTTTTTACTCATGCGGACTCATTGTAAGTGTTTGCCTATTCAGACGCGCAGCACACATACACTGATAAAAAAAATGTTCTAAAATCAAGATTTTGGTCTCAGAACTAAGATTTTGGTTTGAAAAAGAAGACCAAGTTCTTATTTTAAGAATAAATGTTCTTAAAATTAAAATCAAAAAATAAAATAAGTGAAAATTATTTTTTATATTTATATTTTTTTTATTTTAAATTTTGATTCTTATATTTTATTCTGTTTTAGTAATTTTATAAATGTTATTTTAATTTGTTACGAGTGGATTCGAACCGCCTACTGCTTCACTGAAGCGGCCTCTCAAACCAGAGCGCCACGGTGCAATCATTTGATAGATACGAAATAGTACCTATTTATACTTTCCTAACAACTTAAGATTTTTATTCTTATATTAAGATTTTAAGATTTTTTAGATTAATAATCTTAGTTTTAGTAATTTGGTCTTTAAATAATCTTATTTTAAGAACGAAATATTTAAGATGAATGTTCTTGATTTTAGAAGTTGGCCTTTTTTTTTTTAGTGTACATGCTCAAAAGACCTTTTGCCGAATTTTAACGAAGTAAACGGTCTCGAGTGAACACTGACCAGAGCGAGCGAACAAAAATGATCGTCGGTTGAGCACAGAGCAAGCCAACGATAAACAAAGTTTGAGTGTTCTCTTGTGACAGTTCCCCATCGGGTCACTAGACGAGTGGTTTTTTCTGACAACAAGCTCGAGAGGGGCAATTCTTACGGACTCTGGTTTTGATCGGTTTAGATAGGGCCGACTTTTAAAACTTGTTGTACTCGTGGGCGTAATTTATTACACTAAACTGTAAATATAACAATTTGGCGATTTTGTCAACATACCACAAGACACTTCACCAGACTGCACTCTTCCATTAAATAAAATTGAATTTGAATAAAAAAGTTGCGTTTTCCTACTTAGTTTTATGCTTTTCAGATGATAAGATACTATCTACCATATGTACCATCTTTTTAGACTATGTATTTGCGGATAATTTTAATTACTTGAGCTTGTCAATATGCCATTCTTAAGCTTTTCAGAATTATTTAATATGTAATTATGGTTTCTATACAACTTACAAACTCCTTAGCCCTGGACATTTGGAACGTCATCAACAGCACTAAGCATTTGGGCACAAATTTTCACAACATTCCAGCAAATTAATGTTTTCATTTCGCTTCTTTCTTGGAGTTGGTTCAACTTTTCAAAAGCTTAATGGTGGTAAGTATAAGGTGCACAATCTTCCAACTTTTACCCATTAGTTTGCGCAGAGGAAGGCCACCAAAGGGCAAGTTGCATTTTTGCCTTTACTTAGATGAAAATATTTTGATAATTGAACTAAATTTTGGGCGTTGTCTTTACTTCACTGCACTTCTTTAACTGTTTTTTTTATTTTATATTTTTTAAGGGCAATGGTATAGCGCTACGCTTTGTCAATTTACTACACCGTCATGCAGCCCATTTAATTTGCTACGTGAGTCCTGAGGCTTAGTGTGGGGTCAATGGACATTACTTGAGAATTTGCACAATGCATGCAAATGATTTGGTTTCAACTCTCATCTTTGGGTCGCTGTTGGAAGAGTTTGGAAATGGGGTCGGATATAATATGACATAATATGAACGCATGATGAGCGATACGATATTATGTGGAGTTGCAAGTCTACCACCTGGTAAAATGGCTCTGCATAAATGCAAGTTCAAATGTTGCGCTGATTTTCTTTTTTTTTTTTTTTTTTTTTTTAGCTTTTTTGTAGTTTAGTTGAGTTTCGTTTTAGCAGGATATTGTGGGATTGCATTTGTTTGGAGGTGATTTCTTTTTTTAAAAGTCGGGATTTTACAGGTGAGTAAGTACGAGAATTTTAAAGACTTCTTTGGTATTTTCGTATTTATATTTTGAGCAAGAAAATATATTTACTTATAATTGGTTTGGTTTTTTTTGTGGTGGCGTTTGTTCAGTTTTGATTTTGTTATGTGACTGGGTGCAAGTACAAGAGTTCTTGCCAAAACAGATAAGCGAGTTAGTAAATTAGAGAGAGAGAGAGAAATATTTATAGTGATAGTAGAATAAACTAAGACTCACATAAGCAGGTCTTTTGCCTATTGGCCTGGTGTGGTGTTTGTAGCATGCGCTTTTCTTTGGTATTGTCGTGTTGTTGTTTCGTTAAGTTTTCTTATACTTTGTGGTTTTTTGTTGTTGTTATTGGTTGTTGTTGTAGCTTTGGATGTGAGTGTATATGTGAATGTACTTACGTCGGTTCAAAGTGTGGTTTATTTACAGAGTACGTTGTTGTTGTTTTTTTTTTTAAATTTGTCAGCTTTTTAGTATATAAACTTCATTGTACACCTACCAAATCTACAATGCATATAGCTTGTGTTTTTTAATTCTTAGATTACTAAATATAAGCATGAACATATACATACTATATACATACATGTATGTATTTATGTTTGTATGTTTTGTTATTGTTTTCTGACATCATTTTTCCTCTCTACTTTACCAAGTATCAAAATAACATTTGGTTTGCGTTTTGATTTGATTTCTATTATTTTTTTTTTGCCTTCAATACAAACCTTTACCATTAAACTACATAGATGTGCACCTATGTATATATAGTGTATTGCAATGTTGTTGTTTTAGTATTGATATTCGTTGTTCTTTTATGCATACAAAATCATAAAAATACCACTATTTTTATTATAAAATATTGCGATTGGCAGGGTCAAACTGGCCATATTTATCAAATAAACAATTGCCACAGCGCTGGTCATGAAAATAAACACAATACGCAATAGTTACATATATTTTTTCTAAAGTAAAGTATTAAGATTTGTGATATAAATTCGATTGATCATAAAGCATAATACAATTTGAAGATGTATATTGAAAAGCTTTCAAGTTTGCCAATTTGTATTGGTCTTCTTGGGAGCTTTAAGAAATGAAATAATTCTAGTAAGGCTAAAAACCGGTTAAAATTCTGGTTTTTGGAATTATAAAAAAACTATCAGTTTTAAAATTTAGTCATATTCTTAAGTACATTCTTTACAAAATTAGTAAAAATTTGTTTTCTAAGTAATCTTATCGTCGTAATAAAATAAGGAAAAATTCAAAACAATTGAAATAATGCTCAAACAAAGCCCTGGTGTCACGGGTTGTTAAGAGCCGGTCCGAGTCACAGCACTGCGTAAACACACACTTTGTGTTGTGAATGTATCAGAACATATTTCATTTAATTTATTTATATTTTCATTGGAATAATGTGAATATAATTTCATGACCTTAGCTGTTGATTGTATCAATATCATATTGCAATTTTATGCTTTCTTGTTTAGGTTTGTTCATATGTTTTCTGACTGGTTGGCTCAGTTATTGGCCAATTTGTTGAAACGTTTGAAATTTGGTAGCGAAAAAAGGTGGTTCGTTGGATTTGTTCATAGTTTTGGTTATGTACAGTTTAAAATTTTTTTTTTAATAACACGATTAACAAGAATATAAGTATGTATAGATTATATTTTTGGTCTACATTTTAATGCGGTTTAAATGCTGCTATGTTTTATTAGTATCTGATGATTAGATTGTTCAGGCAATATTTGCGACATGTCCCAGCATGAAAATGATACACTACTCTATATATAGAGAAGCTTATTTACATGATGAAAGTTTTGGCTTTAGTTTGTTATTATTTGTTCGATGTTTTTTAATATTTTTTCTTTTAAGAAATCAATTTGTCAGGCTAAAAACAGAAGAGTAAATTAAATGATACAAGTATATTAAAACAAATATCAGCTAGCGGCAAACACGTAGAGAAAACAAACGTACCGACAGAAACAACAACTGATAAACTAAGTGGATAAATTTGGTAGGGGTTGGGGACAGCTTAACATACGCTTTTTAAACAGCAAGTATGAATATTGAAATAGAAATGAAAATGATAACGAAAACTTTTCGTTGCGATTCGATTATCGATTATCAATTATGAATTGTGGTATGTGACTGGTTCGGGAGTAGTGAGTACTGATTCGTGAGTGTGCGTGTGTGTGTGTGTTTCGTGTAGTCAAATACCAATTATTGTCAGAGCTTTTAATGCGCGACTATTTGGAGCAGCTGATTTTAGTAATAAATAATTAAAATATTATTAGAATAGTAGTAGTAGAAGAAAAGTATTAAACATGTTTCAAAGTAGTCAGCTAGCTAAATAATGAGTACTATTAAGCAAGAAGTATAAAGAAAAATGGCTCCATCTGATTTTTAGATACTTTACATTTGATAGACAGTAACAGAGAGTGAGAGAGACAGATATAAATAGATAGAGAGAGGCGGTTAAATAGATGTGAAGAATTCTTGTTTGGAGGTGTTTGTTGGGTGTGTTGCTTGTGTTCAGTTTTCACATGGAACTATTATTGCAAAGGTCTGTCCAAAAGTTCCGGCAGGAAGAGAAGATTATTAGCTGGCTGAAACTGAAATATTGTTGTGGCACAAAGTTAAAGTCCAGAAGTTAGAGTATCTATTTGCAAACATACATACGTACAGAATTAAGATAAGTGTGACATATTTTCATTCTCCATACGATTGATTCAGTGTACTTGTATTTGTTTGTGTCTGGGTGTGTTTATTTTTATATTCAAGATCTAAATAATTGGTATTTTGTTGTTTTGACTATTTTGTTAGTTTGTATTTTTTTTGTTTTTCTTTTTTCATTGCACTACTGTAGTAAAACTAATAACAACTAAAAACAACAATAAGATGCAGCACATTTTCTTGAACTGCCTTTTGTATGGATTTCATTTTTCAGGTTAGGAATAATTTTGGTAAATTTTTTAAATAAATAGCGTGAGTGTGTACCTATAAGAGGAACAGCATCCGACGTTGTCGGCATAGACTCAGCAACAAGGTTTAGAAATACTGTTAATGATAGTAGTATAGTTACGCCTGGAACAAGAGATACAATAAATACTTATATAAAATCAATTTAAATGAAACGCCAAACGTAAAATTGACTGAAAATTTAAAGACAAAAAGTAAGAAATATTATTAACCAAATTTCATGTTTTTTTAACATTTCAGTGTTTATTATTTGTTGTTTTTTAAGAGACATTTGTTGTAGGTCTAAATCTTTAAGATTGCATGTGGAGAGTGTTGCCGTTTGCAGCAATTAATTTCCCATACTTTTTATTGAGATATGTTTTTATTAAGTTTTGATTAATTTTGTTTTTCAGCAGGCAGCACTCCTGAACATGTTTTATTTTACGTTTACTTTGTTTTATTTTTATTATTCAATAATCAAACATGCATTGCTTAGACTAACTAACTTTTAGAAGCAGCATATATTTGGTATTTTTTAAAGTTATTTCTTGTTGTTTAATATATATTTGTATATGGTTAAATCCAGCTAAGCCTCATTTCGCTACCGCTGCTTTACCTGAACAAAAACCGTTTGAAAGCCCTAACTAGATATAGAGTGGTAGTTTTAGCCACACGCTGTAAAAAGCTTATAAGATAAAGTGATATCATATTATAACTAATCATTGGGTCAATCAGTGTTGGAATGTGTTTGTAAATTGTACTATTCAGTACTTACCCAGCGTTAATTTTTCGCCTGAGTCGGGGGGCAATGTGAAGCCAAGAAGGGCCATCGATGATATAAGCACGCATGGCACAATTAAATTAAAAAAATAATATAAAGTACGTCGTCGAATTTGTATAGTAAAGGTGATATCGACATATGGCTCTGGGCAGCACTGGTAGACTATGGTATTCTTCTTTCCGGGCATGGCTGAACGATAAAATGTACTATTAGTAATACTGGAAACAGTCAAGTTTTTACTGACACATTGACACACAATAATATACATATCTTATTTGATTCGTATACAATATTTAATTTTGTTTATACATATATTAGCAAGAATCAAGGTGAAAATAAAACTTAAAGAGAGCGCAGTAATTAAAAAGGTCTATAAAGCAATTTTGTCTAAATATTTGCTACAATATTTTTAATATATATACACAATGACAAGAAATCATAAAATTCTTAAATATTTACATGTGATAGGTTGAAAACATTTACATGACAACAAAACACAGTTAGTGAAATAAGCATTAGGATTATGATGATTTTTACTAACCAAGCAAGTACCACTCGCCATTTGTTATGAAATCGGAAAGATCCCTCCATCTTCAATTCAAAACCAAATCCAACTGATTTTTCAACAATTTTTTTTTTAAATTTGTTTAGTTACAAACGATTTTTTTGTTTGGAAATGGTTGGGCATTGTTTTGAGTTTGAGTTTTTATTGTTTTGGAGAAAAAGAAATTTAACATTTTTAGTTTTTTTTTAAATTATAATTTGAGTTATTTTTAAGCCACGTTGAAACAACATTTATGTACATAAAGAGCATGTGTTCCAGGTGTACGAGAAAGAGCGAGCAAAAGAGAGAGAGCTTTTTATTATAATTTTGTACTTAAGTATTACTAAATTTGAAATTGCGTTTTCAGTGCAAAGTAACGTGAAAATAATATTAAATTTTATTGAGAACCTCATTTTGTTTCACTTCCATTAAGAGTCTTTACATACGTCCAAAATATTTCTCAATATTGTTATATTTTTTTTGGGCGTGGTTTGGTCTGCTGACATGCAAAATAGGTGAAACTGAAATTTTATTTTAAAATTTCGATGGTTTCACACATGATTCCATTTCTGTAAAGCCCAATATGTGCTATGTCCAATGTCTACTGAAAGAAGTAGTTGAAAAAGTGCACTGGCAAAACACAAAGGGCAACCTCTATTATTATAACTGTTATCCTAGGTGTTGGCATAAAATATTCAAAATCAGTTTGAAAATTTTAGCCAACACAGAACTGTTATTGTTTTTCAGTGCTTTCAAACACTTAATACTTTTGGTTTTGTAATTCGCAAAAACGCAAAGAATTGTTCGACGTGAGGAATTTTTAAATAAACTGGAAGACAGATTCGGATAGAGATAGATAGAAATAGATAGAGAGAGAGAGATAGATAGAAATAGATAGAGAGAGAGAGAGACAGAGAGATTGGAAAAGCATAAACGAAAGCAGTTCAAGTATTATTACTCTTTAAAAAACGAAGTATTAATATCGTCGAACCTCAGTAGTTGTACACCTATATATTCCGGTCGAATCCTAGATAGTCGCCTCCCTTTTCTTGCCTATATTGTTTTGATTCCTGTGTATGTGTGTTTTACTTTTACCGATTTGGTTAGTGCACGTGCACGTGTGCGTGTATTAGTTAGTGGCTTTCTTGTTTGCGTGTGTGAAAGCGTGATTGTGACCTCTGTGATTGGTGTAACCAGCCATTACTGTACCGTGTATCGTGTTAGCTCTTAACTGTGGCGTGTACCGTACTGTACTGTACTGTACTGCGATGTGTACTAAACACTTTACCTGATTTCCGTCGTAAGTCCAACTACCGAATTTCATTTCGCAATGTTGGTCATCAAATGGGAACCACGTGATGTCTATCTTGCATGTGCTCTTGAAGATACCAGGGGGCACGTACAGACAACTGCCGTTATGTTTGACCACAATGTTGGTGTGATACGTGCCATCGAATCCCTCATCCGCGCTAAATTATTGTACAATTGTTTATGTATTATTCTATATTTCTCTTTTTTTTTTATTTTAACTTTGTTGTGTATATATTTATTTTATCTTTTTGCTTGTTTTTGCAATTATTATTTATACTTTTTTTTTCTTCATGTGATTTGCGCTTTGATTTTTTCTTTTCATTTTAGCTAGTTATACAATTTTTTGGGTAGAGCTGGAAGCCAGGAAAGTTGTGTTTTTTAGTGTTTGAGGAAATAATAGCTTTGGGGATATCTATACTAGGTTCATGTTGTTAATAGGCTTTGTTGTGTTTGGTCTTAAACTAGGACTAGACTAAGTAAAACATACTCCTTTAATAAATTAATAATATTGAAGATTGCATATTCTAATACGTAATACTATACTATGTTATATTTTTGTTTTAAGATTGGATCCAAATACGCCAAAAATTATGAATACGTTTCTTTACAGATATTCTAAGGATTAAAAACAATTTATAATTTATGTGTACTTCAAATTTTATAGAATGCGGTTATTTATCTGCGTAGAAATTTACAGTAAAATAAACCCATGCAACCAGAATTATTAATAATATATAACGCTTTCTCTTACCACATAACACGTAAGATACAATATTTACATGATTGTTTTTATTGATTTTTAATTTTTTCAAATAAAATCTTTAATATCCATATTAAAATTTCCCATATCATTTCCCATATTTGCTTCCTTATTTGGCACACCAAGCTCCAGCTTAGATCCTAGCTTCAAATCGGTTGTAATTAATTAATCTTATAAGATAAATATATATATCTATTTAAATTTTACAAAGCATTATTTAAAGTTAGGCCAGTTATTTGATCAAATATATCAAAATAAATATATATATATATATATATATATATATATATATATACACATATATATATATATATACATATATATATATATATGTATACATAAACATATATATATATAGGAATTTTGCAAGCCATTAACCCAAGTGAGCCCAATTATTTGGTGTACCAAGTGGTCATTCTGTTGTCAGCAATTTTTTTTCTGCGTAAATTACATCTGTTATAGATACAATATTTGCATCGAACCAAATGCTGTATCTCTGTGTGCATATGCAAATGAGGCTTAGAGAAATTTGAATGCTTTCAGCAGCCAGTCACAATGGCATATACTGTACATATGCATATTTATATATTATTTTACTTATATACTATATTTTTAGAGAATATTTGTATGTGCGTCTCTTGACTTGTACTTTTGGATGTGCTATTCTGTTGCATTGAAATAAAATGCAATTACTTTTATTTGGGACCAAGAAAACTGTTGCGCAAACACTTTGTACACAATTTGCATAGATATTTTGAGTTAGGAGCTGTTGGCTATCTTTTTGTGGTCAACAAATTTGAGATTATGCATACAAATACGAATATATAGTACACATATGTGTGTGTGAGAGGCACATACGCACTTTAAATCATGGCGATTGTGATTTTGTGGTCATAGTGGGAATTTAATTGGCCAACATACCACCTGTGTCCTGTTGTTAGTGTAGCATATGGCATGTGGCAGTAAGCATAGCTTACATGCTATTGTTGTGGCATTTAAGTGGAATTTGTGCACCGATTAGCGGCTGCTGTAATGATGGGCTAAACACGAACAAGACCCACGTGCCACAGGTGCGCTGCTTTTCGGGCTTGAGAGATCGTGGTCAGCACCAAGAGTCGTGCAAATGTGCCAACAACAACAAAGTAATTGCCATTTATTAAATTAATAGATCAGAACATTATCTACATTCTTGTCAGTGCCATTCAATTTAAAAATATGTACATTGACTATGTTAGCAAACGCCGCATTTTTAAATGGAAGCTAATCTTGAACTATCATTGATTTATGGAACGTATATTTATAGAGAAATTTGAGAACTATATTATTCAGACATGGTAATTAAGGGGGAAAACATTTTTATCCGAAATTTTATGACTGTGTCGTAAGTTAAAGCACAAATTACGCACAAGCAAAGATTTTTAATTTCAATTAAATTAATTCCTCTTGCAATTGCCTTTAATATTTTTATATTTACTGTTCTTAGTCCTATTTTTTTAGTCGTTACTTAAAATATAAGTAAAAGGGAATATTGTATGAGTTGAAATGTATTTAACAGGGAGAAGGAGGCATCTCCGACCCTATAAGGTAATATATTCTGGATCAGCATTAACAGCCGATATTGCCATGTCCGTCCGTCTGTCTGTATGAACACCTTGATCAGCGAAACTATAAGAGGTAGAGTAATAAAATTTGTAAACTATCACCTCCGCAAATCACAAAAATCAAAATTCTCACAGTTTTTGAAGACAGATTTCTTCTCTTGGTGATTAACATTTTCTATTAGAATTTGAAAATTCATATATAAAACTAAAAATAAACTTTGGTGCAAATTCATGGCCGCACCCAGTTTATTTAGTGTACGCCTAGAAAGAGTGGAGCTAGAATAATTTTGAGATTACTGTTTGTCCTCCCAAATTAAACTTCTGGAAGGATTTAAATAATGAGTCTGTGTACTTTTCTTAATGGAAGTTGGAGGAGGATCTTTGATGGTTTCAGCTGAGCTCTATGAGTCTGAATGTAAGTTGCTGGTTATTTCCAATCACCCAAATGAACTCCAGAAAGTACGTAGACATATTGATAAAAGTCCCACAAAATTCACTTTTTAACGGAGCACCTCGTAAATGCGTTTAAGCTGTTGGACGCGTTCTTGGCTTGAGTTCGGTTTTTGGATTTGTTCGTATGACACCCGGACCGAAGTCCAATGAATAACTTTTATGACGTTGCACTATGGAAAAAAGTTCAATTTTTTTACCTTTAATTACAATTTTTTGCTGTGAAGTATCTTGAAAATTTTTTGATTTTCTAAATCTGAATACTCAGGATAAAACAAAAATATTTTTTTTCGATTTTTCGGGGCTACACTCAATTTTTGAGGCTCGGTTGTGAAGACAAGGTCAAATAAAATTAAAAAAAATATTATAAATTCTACTTTAGTTAAACTAACAAATATCCAAAATTTTAGTTGTTTAGCTTTACATTTAGATTTATTTTGTTTAATTGAAATTATTGTTTTGGTCGAAGAGGGAGGGAGTGAAGATAAGATCCAACTAAAAAACAAAAAATAATCTTATTGTCCACTTTAGTCTAACTAACGTTTATGGCAAGTAATTCGATATTTTGTAATTATATTACACATTCCTTCATAGTCGGATAGGAAGGGGGTGGGTTAAGGGCGTGGTCCAATTAAAAAATAAATAAATTGAAATTCCACATTTGTCTAACTAAGGTCCATGCCAAATTTCAAGTCTCTAGCTTTTCATTTAGAGTTTATGCAAAAATATCGGACTTTTCCCATAGTGCGTTGCTGATCTAAAGGACTAATGCCAAAAACACCAGGTAAGATAATCCCAAGAAAGTGAAGTTGAAAGTTGTGAGGTGAGTGATGATGTTTTTTATCTCTTTTTTTTTATTTTTAATGCTCTTTCAAACGGTAATCTCAAACTGGGTTCGGCCAAGTATTTGCACCAAAGTTTATTACTATAGTTAAGGGGTATGATAGCTATTAGAAAGATATTTGGACATACAATGAATAGAAATACATGTCGAATTTAAAAATATTTCATTGATAAAGTTTAAATTTTATAAGAACGACAAAAACTTCAATTTATTTCTATATTAAAAAAGTCTTTATATAAATGTAACTTCAAATTTTCATTAGAGTTATTTTAAACTTTTATCAATTTATTAAATATATTTTAAAGGTTACAAGAATAAGCGAATATTTTTCAGTAAGTATCAGATATTCAATAATTTTGTAAATCCTTAGATTGCCTGAAAAAAAAAACTAATTTGATATTTAAATTTGGGCGAACTTTTTAATATTTGGAAGTGAAAAATTTGGCAGCTTTTGCATCTGCCACGGCCTTGGTCGGACTTGGCTTGGCTTAAATGAAATCATTGCCGGGCATTATTAAAATTGATGTTGGCCTGTTTCAGACTTGACCAGTAAATGCGGCCAAAATGGTCCACGGTTCGTTTCGCTAAGCCACAACCGCTGTCAATCTCATTTGGCTTGGTTTTGGTCCTTCGAAGGCGGCTTTTCAACTTACTTATGTTATAAACCTGCACATGCTTTGTTATCTGATTACGCTAATACCGGATAACATTGCAATTAATGTAAAAGCTTTCACTCCAAACTTTACGTTGTTTATACTCTTGCACAATAAAACACTATTGATGTTTTAATACGAAATGTGTCATGCGTTTTTTGTGAACCTAAGAATCTGCAAATCCGATATATTAGTATAACCTTTTTTTTTTTAGCTGTCAAGGCTTATTTTGTGTTTAAATTATCAAATCAAAGCATTATTTAATCTTGGTTCTTCTTTAAGATACAATTTTATTCATGAAAAGTTGATTAGTAGCAAAATGTTCTGTCTTCTTGGGATTGGAATTAGTCGCTTAAATATCTGCAGTTCGTAGAAAGTATCTCAATTAAAAATCTTTTGGATGGAGATTATGATAGAGCACATTGAAATCAACATAAACAAATTACGAAAATTGATTGCAAAAGGCGTTGATGGGTTTCACATAGCTGGGCACAAGGCCATAGCGAATACATGCTCAATTGGGAGCATATATGTGAGCATAACTGTAAATGTATCTGTATCTGTATTTCTTAGCCTTGTCGTCTTGCTATTGATCCAAAGGATGGCACACATTAGCAGCACTGCCGACGCATACAAATTAGGCTAGCAGGTCCACAAATGTTGGCCAACTCTGGCTATGCTCATGGCCAAGCCGAAAGGAAAAAGGAATTAATAAATAAAATGAAATGAAAGTCAGTTGCCAGCTTTTCCGCAAACCTCAATCTTCCATTTGAAACGTAAGACGTGCATTGGTTAACGATGAAATTTAACAGAGAACTATAAATTTGCCAAGATTAACTCTTAATGAGTTGAAGAGAACATTGGCGAAATTGGTCTGAAACTGTTAGCGAGAACATCATTGGAATTGATTGTGCTACCTCGACTCTGACGTCTCAGTGCGCAAGTTCATTAGTAAATAAAGTTGACAGCCAAAAGGTTTTCGGTGAAGGGCGATACCCGAAATGTGCGTGTACATGCCACGCCCACTGTCTAAGAATCATGTAGTCCATTCCGTTTACCCATATACGGGTACTGATTTCCCCAGACTCTTTCCAACGACTACATGGCTAATCAATATGAATTTTATTCTTCTCAATGCCCTAAACGTAACTCATTGCCATTCCGCAATCAACATCGGATACTGCGTGCCAGGCAAATTAAACCTGAGCCTACACGATTAGCTTTCAAGCCTTTTGTCCTTATCTCTTAGCTTAACTGTGCCTAAGCTTCACAAAAAATTATACGTCAATCAAATGTAAAAGGTGACTAAGTAGCTGCACTGCAGATCCGACAAAGATATAACTTACAATTAGTCCCCATGCTCTTGACTGTCCGCCAGGTGCATTTTAGCCAAAATATGAGAATCTGCCATATTTGTCTTCATTTGTACCTCTGAAGAGTTTATATTCAGTTGAACGCGCTTTTTAGCTGCCTCTCTGGATATCTTTGTGTGTGCCTGGGTGTGTGTGTGTGTGTATGAGGGTTACCAGGGGATTTGTGGCATTTAAGTAGTTTTTAGTCGCCAGTTGGGTAATTCACTTCTTTTTTTACTTTTATTGCACTAGCAAGAAATTTTGACATTTAAGTTATGGCTTAAAATGTTTCAGCTCATTTTGTTATGAGGCTGCGTTTTTGCCACTCAATTGTAAAAGATTTTAGCACGCAGCTCAGAAATATGCTATTGTTTTTTTAGTGCCAACAAGAAAGTTAATAAATGGAACTGTGAATGGCTTTTAAAATATACTTTGTACTTAAGTGTTGCTTTTTGTAAACTTTATTTTATTTATGAGAATTTATGTCTATTTTGAAGATTAAACCGAAGTTTTTGTGATATTTTCTATGCAAGCTAATCGGTTAAGGTTATTTATTTTCTACAGTCAACAACAATAAGAGCTGCCAGTAAAAAATTAAATAATGATGAACGCCCTCTTCAAATTATACAACTAGTCTAAAATATTTGGAAAGGAAAGGATATCATTTGCAGTCACTTATTTCATATTTAAGGTGCTCTTATTAGAAATATATAGGTTGACTTGCCAGAAGACAATATCAATGTGATAAATTGGTGTTGATTATAAAAGCATTTTACGCAAACCCACAATTGTTCAACAATATTCATATTGGCTTAGACTTTGTTGGTAATTTGTACACGCATGAGATTATTTGATTAGCAGCTGTCTCTAAATTTAAGCTAAATATATAAGCTAAGATGACATGCAACTAAGCTGAGCTTACAACAAAACTTAAACTAACTTACGAACGAAAACTAACTTAGTTAAACTATAAATGATTCGGTTTGTTTTTGTTGTCAATTGACACTTAAAGTAAAGACTTAAACATTGAAATGAGTAAAGTTATGGTATTGATACAACGGGAAAATTGTTATAACTGAACATCGACTAACATGGGACGCATGAAAATACGAGTATTTATATTAATAGACACAGTGAAACACAGCTAAATATAACGTAAAATAGCACACACAATCGACATAGATAACAATTGATTACTTGGGTAAATGATAATAAACACACTAGCACTCTCATACACACTTTCGCAAAATCAGTCTTTCACTCTCACACACACTCACAGTTAATGACTTGTTTGCTAACACTGAAAAACATTTATAAGCTTACTGCCAGCAAATGCATATGGACTGAGGATGAGCATGATATGAAATGGAAATTATTGTGGTCATTTCAATTGCTTTTTCCAATTATGTGATACAAAGAAACACACTCATACGTTGAGTTATTTCGTCAGACAATTACAGTTATATTTATACCGTGTATTTAGGAAATTTTTAAAAGAGTCTTCTACAAATTGTTTACAGAATGTATCTTGAAATTGGTTTTGTCATTGCTAAACATGATACTTTAATAAATTTTGATACAATCTCAACATTTTGAAAATCGAATATTTACATATCAAATATCATTTTAAAAAATAGATAAATAAATCCATCAATGAGCAACTATTTTTAATTTTCACTGTAGTTTAGTGTCGCTAAATTTTTACCTTGTGTAATTATACTTCAAATATGACTACAAGCTATTTGCTTGCCTTGGCTTGTCTTGTTGCAAGAGAATGTTTCGCTTGGCTTATGGGGCGTATGATTTATAAGTTGCATATGATACTCGACCGTTATTAGAGCTAAAGCGGCGTAACTTTTTGTTATATATTAACTAGACACACAGTCACAAACATTCAAAGAGGCACACATACAGAGACATATACACAATGACAGATATCAAATAGTGGGTTATACATACATGAATAAGTACGAATACAGGAGTAAGATGCTTTGTTAGAAAGCAAATGGAAATAAAGTTTTGGGAAAAAATTTGTACTTATTGTTGAGTGATTGATACGTGAATTAGGCAAAAGTTTGTCTGCAATTGGAGCGTGATTGGAATAAAAGTATTTAGCGTAAAATTCATTGATGAGATGTCCAAAAAAAAAAATAAGAGCAGCGCCTTCGTCAGCAGAAACATCTAACAGTTTAGCTTGAAAAAGGCGTAGCAATTTGCGATAATTGAGCACGTTTTACAACTCAATTATTCAGTTTGTAGATGTACAGTTTGCTCTCAAAAGAATAAAAGTATAACAGATAATACTCGCAGCAATTGAACTCAAGTCTGGATGCTTTTGTAGTGATTGCTTAACCCGTGTGCTAAAGTATTTGAACTTTCAATTAGGTGAAATATGAATAAAGGACATTTTCGGAGAAGTTTTTATATCGAAATTTGCCGTGAAGTGTGTTACATTTTACAGGAATTATGAGAAATGATCAAAATTGATCAAAATAACATTACAGCAATGCTATTGAAGAAACTACATTTTCATGAAAAGAATAGATTAAAATGATAATAAATATAAGTGTTTCGATTCGGGGAATAATATTGATCAAAATAATTATCGAGTTGAAAATTCTATAATATTTTTTTTTTAATATATTAGAAGCATCGGCTAACCGAGCAGGTTTGTTTCCAGATTAAGTATTCAATTTTTCAAAGACAAATAACTTTCTTTTTAATTAAGGCATTTGATGTGTGTGATTTATGATTTATTTCACTCTTTTTTATGAGTAACGATTGAGACGACATTTTGAAGTTTTAATTTTGTTTAGACTAACTAGTATGAGAAAAGAATAATTAATATGACTTAATTACGTATGAAAAATATAGTTTTACAAATATTTATTTAAAATAATTTTGTTAATACATTTAATTAATCTTGTAGTGTGTGTGTGATGTGTATGTGTATGGGTTGTGGGTTTGAAATTGAATAAATATTTTGGAATAGTAGTTTTAGAGGTGCCAACAAAGATAAGGTTTATAATACTTTGATGGGGCACTTTTGGATATTGGGTTTAGGTATTTTTTTTGTTTGGTTTATATTGAATTTATTTTTTGTTTGAGAATTCTTGTTTGGTATTAGTTATATATGCGTTTTTATTTAGTACGAGGGATTTGATTTCTCATGCACAATACTTGAAAATCTATTTTGCCTTTGGTTTTTTTTTTTTTTTTGGTAATTTTGTGGTACATTTTATTGATGGCTAAATAAATTCAAGTACTGAACGTCTAACCAGAAATATTACACCAGCATATTGTTGAACAATCTCTTATGTTGGTTATTGTCTTTTGTTTGGAAATAGGTACAAAATGAGCAAAGAATATTCTACATATGCATTGACTATACAGACCACATGAGATACATAGGTACTTGTATATATAGGTAGTACGATCTGTTAAGGTATGATATCTATATATATATATTATGAATCTTCAATTTCGTTTCTTAAGTGTTTCGAACAAACTACTTGTATAATATTCTGGTTAAACCAAGTGTTTAAGTTCAAGGAGTTTAGTCTGCATTTTTATTTAGGCTCTTGATTTTGCGGTTTAGTTGAGCTGTTCAGCTGTTATTAGTTTATAATATATATTAAAGTTAATTGTACGTTCGGTTAGCATTACGAATCCAATTACAATGTGAGGCCCACATCAACGGCAAGCTGACAATGTACAGTCCCACTAGAACACCACTGCGTGTAAACTACTCTTATTTGAAGTAAACAACATATTTTTTTTTTAGACATGTTTAGGTTGAAGAATTTTTCTTCACTTTTGTAAATTTTTAGTCGTTTGTTCAACATATAAACATTGAAAGCAAATTAAAATTTAGGTAACATTGAAATATAAATACATGGAACTTAGTAAGGTAAAAACAAAGCCGTTATGTTTAGATTTCGGCTTTGGTTTTGCTTTTTTTATAATAGACACACAAACAATAGCGAGTGGGTAATGATACGAATACAATATCATAGTTAACATATTTGAAATAGTACTTTAATTTTATTTGGGATTTTTTCCTTGAAAATAAATTAAAATGACAATAATAACATAGCCTATTGCATATTCAGCTATAATTAGAAAAAAAAAACATATTAAAACATATTTTGAGCATATTCTCAAGAGTAATGAAGATTTTTATCGATTTTAAGTATGGAATATGCAATTGAATGATCAGATGGAATTTAAATCAAAAACAACTTCACTTTCAAGTTATTTTATCCGAGGTGTACTTATTTAAGCTGACGTCTTCATTGACAGATGAGCTAGTTAAATTGACAAAAGTGCTCTCAGAGAGAAAGAGAGGCTCTGGAACGAACATTTGTTATTGAACTGTCAAAATAGGTACCTCAAAGAGGGCAACTGTATCGAAGACGTCACTTTAAATAAGTAGATCTTGATTTAAGCTAACTGAAAGCTTTGAAAATATTTTATCGATCTAATTTGGTCTTTAGGACTTTACTATTGACTTCTCCATTACACCATCGAATTGGCTACTAAATGATATAAAACAAACAGCTAATAAACGCAACCAGCTTTTTATTTATTAAACTAAAGTGCACAAACAACTACATAATCGATATAATATATTAATGAGTATAATATATAACTGGTTTCAGAAATTGTAACACTAAAACACAAAAATCATATCATACGATAACATACAAGACTCAACTATGATCTGACTTTATTATTAGAAATGTTTAAATAGTTAATGCTGATGTACAACTGCACACTTACCATCGATTTTCGATAATATTATATAATGTATGGTTTATTTGGGATTTATAATTGCTTACACCTAAAGAGCAGTGCATACTCAGGAGAGTAAATTAATTATGATTGCTATAAATATGACTTTATAGCGCAAAATCAACATTTATGATATTTATCTCACAATTTTTTTATGATTAGTAATCGGTGTATCGATTATTGTTGCAATAATTAATTGATTGACGGGAACCATAACTGGATACTTTGGAAACTTACCTATTATACATGAGCACATCGGGTTTCCATAGTTTGTTGGGTGTGATGCGGAGATCCTTAACTCCGCCATATTCCGTTTCGTTCCAGCGCAAATTGTAATCGTTCCATTCCTATATCACATATATAACATGTTTTAGTAGCGGAACATGTATAATAGTTATGTTCTAGTACAAATAAAATAATACTATAACAAGAAATAATAAAGCTACGTGATGTGATTAGAAAGTGTATTTGTTGAAATTAGGAGAAAGAAAGACACAAATGTAGTACGAATATGTGTATGTGCATATGAAAACGATTGAATATAATGCGGAGCACATGCAGAGTAATCATGCTGCTCACAATGCAATGTTACATGCATATGTTAAGTCGCTGTTAAGTTAAATGTCAAGCTGTAGTGCTTAAATCTAAAAAACATCCATAAAATACAACAAGTTGACATCCAAGTTGAAACTAAGTTCTTGCAATTGCCCCCATACACTCACCCACCCATACACAGACGCCCCCACCAACACACACACATGCACACATAGACACACACACACACGTGTTCTTATCAACATTTCGTTTGCTGTTTGTGTTATTGTCGAGCGAATTGTACCGCGACTGCGTGATCCTGTCGTGTCCTGTCCTGACTGTCTCACTATCTTTGCCCCAGGACTCGTCATGGGTACAGGACACAGTCAGAGTAGTAGGACTAGGTTCAGTGGCAGTGCTTTGTGTCACTTTGCGGCTGTCGGTCTATTGTTGTTCTTGTTGTTGCCACCACACAACTTGCAGCTCGCGCTTTTCGTTTTGTGGCATGGCCTACAAGTGGTTTTTGTTATAAGAGCGACAAAGTTTTCCCACTAGTTTTCCTCTACTTTTACTATAGCTGCTGTTCTTAGTTATTACAGTTGTTATTGCCGAGCGTGTTGCTTTATAATTTACACACATTTGTGGCATTTTTAGAGCAAGCAATTGTCTCGCTGCCTTTATGCAACAAATCCCTTTTTAAATCACAAAAATTTAATTACATGCCATGGACCATGGTATTTTATTATATTATACATACATATCATAGGCCTTGCTTTAAAATCTTTCTACTTTACTGCTGTTATTGTGGTGCGGTTTTATGACAGCTGTAAAAACAGATGACGGTACACACAGAACGTCGAAATATGTTTGTCCAGGTCGTATCCATCCCCATTCCGACTTCCTCGCAGTTTTGTGGCATGCCGCGGGACCAAGCCGAGCATTTTATGTCATTTGCAATGTGGCAATTAGTTTCAGAGTAGTTTTAAATTCCCAATTCTAGCTGGGATTGTGTTACAAGCCTAGTATACTGAAAACTAGAGGAAAATTAATTTCAAGCTTGAAACTTGCTGAACACTATTGAATAGTAATGGAATACATGTTGACGTCAAGTTTCTTTACAAGATAATGGTGATTCATTTGAAAAGTTGTTCCTAATTTTTAACAAAAAACTTAAAAAACAACATTATTAGCTGTCGAAATCTTTGCTATAATCCAAAAGCTAATTTTATTTTATTTTTGGTCTCGACTATTATTGCTTCAATTTCATTTTTCAATTTAATTTATACTTTTTGAAGACAGATCGTTTCTGGACTATTCCAATTCAGTTGCAATAATTTGAACTTTTAATAACCATTTTTCAAAGCGCAAAATTAATTTCGAAAGCGCATCTTAGTTTTCGCTTACAAATATAATTTAATTGTTGTAAGGTTTCTACAACTGTGAACGGAAGTCCAACTTAGTGACGAAAGCAGAACCCATATTACGACTAAGATTAAAATATGTTTCATTAATCAAAACTTCTTTACAGTAAAAAAAATAATTTAGAAAGGCCATTTAATAAGTTTCTTTTAACTTTTTATCTGTTTCTATGGGTAAATAGTAGTTCTTCGTTTTAACTATATTGCATACTTGGCAATGGCATTTGGATTACTTTCAAAAATATTTAACAAATCGAAAATTATTGAACGCTAAAAAGGGTTTAAATAACGTTTAAACTAAAGTATACAATATATTATTCGTAGTTTTACTTCGATTTACTAACGATTTCAGGATGAGCTTCAGCTCTAATAGTGTTTTACTCTCATAATTTCTGCGAGTTAATATTCAATATAGACCCCTTACTTATTATTCTCAATTATTTTTTTTTGCGGCATGTCAGAGTTTCTGATGAATCCATCAAAATACACGCCTTTCAACTGGCCATCAAAATGTGTATGCACACATCGGGCAGGCACTGTAATCAAACGTTTCGGTGTACTTTCGATTTTCCGGTCTGTCCTTCATTTGCAACATTTAAATTACAATTGCTGTTCAAGTTGTGTTGACAAACATTTTGGGCACAAGTCAGACTGACAGTTTATAAATGACACATCAAGCCATCAATCAAATTGGCAGTTGGATGCTTAAAACAAGAATATGTTGCCTGAATCACATTTGGGGTTTTGCAAATGCAAAATCGAAAATTACAAATTATAAACGTACATACATGAGTACATCATGAAAGTGCAACATTTAAAATTCGTGCAACATATGAAATGGGTCTCCAAAGAGAACGGAGAAGGTAGAAGGACCATGGTGAGTCCAATCGAATCGATGTGTTAAATAAATAATTTAATTAATTTCGCAAATTGACAGGGCTTGACGAGAGTTGAACAAGCCTAATGCCAAAAAATAAGTACCATATTTCCATGAAAAAATTGTGTTCAACTTTATCGCACCCTTTAACACTTCCGTTAAATAATGCACATATTTACAGCAGCATATATAATATTTTGTCAATACCCTAGGCGAGGGTTAATAGTCCTTTAGCTTTTTGCTTTATGTTAGTAAAACTTTCTAATTTTCAGATTAAATTACTGTATTATGTAAATATTTATCACTCTATTTCATCCTTAATTTTTTTAAATTTTCTAATTAATATTATAGTTATGCAAAATCTTCCTATTCGTTTATGATTTGAAACTTTGTGTTCTACAAAGTCTTTGTCGATGAAACTGATAGCTGTTAGATCAGAACCCTTTATCATTTGAATGAAATTGTTATCGACAAAACTCCGATATGTCCAGTTAACTTTGGGAAGAGCAATAAATCTTCGGATTAAAGGTTCCAGCAACGTTTGTGACTATTTCAATCACCCAACCCAAACATGCAATTGATTTTTATTAAGTCTTAAACTAGAACAGCTTAAATAAAAATTGATATACATAAGACATGCGATGGGAATTATCCGGGTTTATGACACGATGCAATTTAAAATATTATTTATGTGGTATGTAACATGCTGAAATTGTGTTTGGTTCTTTTATTGTTAAATTGTTGTTGCTGCTGTTTAGTCTGGCATTTTGTCTGGCATTGTTTATGTGTTGGTTTTTAGTTGCTCTTAATAAATGCGTTAAAAAAGGTCTTAAAACAAACTGAATATCGTATTAAGTATTCACCAGTAAAAGCTAAAACTCAAATGGAATAAAGAAAACTATTTTAAAAAGCGTTTACTATTGAAAAATGTACATAAAACTAATAATAGAATAGAATGTAAAAAAGAAATCAAACTGCATTATGCTTTAGCTAGATTAATAGTTAAAGATATGTTGTTGTAGTTGAAATGGTAGTTTTATTTGTTGTTGGATAATTGTGTAATAATTTAGGTATATTTAAAAAAGCGCTTTGATTTAAATATGGATTTCGATTTAATTCAATTCTATTTGAAGTATGATGTTTAAATAATTTATCACACACGTTCTAAGCCACGCAAGCTATTAAGTTGTCGCACAATCGAAATAGGTAGATATATTACATAGAAGAAGACAGAGAGTGGAAATAGATCACAAAAGCATTGAATGATATACATACAAATGTATAGAATTAGGGGTGGAAAGTTTGGATCTCTCAACTGAGTTTATTTCACAATCGAATCAATCGATTAACTTTAATCGAAAGTACAACTGAGAGGGAATTCTTATAGATTTCAATAGGAACAAGGTGCTGTCTGGTAAAACTCTTAGCAGAGGCTTGGCCCATGTGTGTGTGTATAAATTACGAGCAGGCAAAACACATTTCATTAGCTATACCTGGCGGCAATACTAACTACATACTAACTTAATTGATATTGGTAAGCTGCTCGGCATAGCTAATAAACGGCTTATGATTCTATTTATGATATGATATTTTAAGTGTATATGATTTATTATTATATATATTAATATATAGCTAGATTTATGGTTTTTATGTTTAAATGACTTTGAGTTTAAGTTGAAACTTACCAACGAAAGCCAAAGATTCGTTATAAGTAGTTGATTTTTCTCGTCCTACAAACGCATTTTATAAAATTTGTTTACATAAACATAAACAATATAAAGATAAAATTATAATCAAAATGAACGAAAAAAGCAGTGTAAAGTAATAGTAACAAAAAAAAAAAAAATAATAAAATTAAAGTGAAAAGTAAAAAAGAGCAGAGCATGATAAAAGAAAGTTTTTATATATATTTGATTTTTTTTGTGTATTTTTTGTTTAATATTTTTAGCGTCTATTTTTATGGCATATTTTTAAACCTTTTAAAGAAGACGATTTGGCTTTAATGTAATTGGCTCATAAATTTTTGAGTATATCTTTGGCTAAAGTGACTATTTAAATAAAATTATATATACCAGATTTCTTTGCAATATATACAATCGTCAAGTGATTCAAATAAATAAATTCAATACTGTATATATACGTAAATGCAAGTGTAATTAGCATGTAGCAGGCACAAAGACCTAATCAAATAGCGCAAATGGTATCAAAACTTTTGTTAGCACACACTCAAACACACACACACCCGCGCGCACGGACAATAAAAGATGGCCAAGAAACTCACTTTGGCAAAGCTGCATTTCCTTGTCATGAAAGGAAATCCCAATTGGAAATTTTAATCTGCTGGTAGGCTTACATAAATACATATACGTACATATGTATGCATGAAAGGACACCCTGAGCTGAAAAGACAGTGTCCTTTTCGGTATGTCCAATGAGACAATTTGCTTAGCAATTTATCAGATGTGGGCATGTCTGTGCAATAAAAACTTTTGAACTAGGTATCAAAGCCCATTTATCTTTATACAAATTTTAATTAAAGATATTTCATGCTGGCCTATTGTCAGTCGCACAGTTACGTAGATATTCGCAGAGAGGCGGACAGACAGCTGTCAGTCATAACTGTATGATAGGAATTTAATTTATGTACTATTTCAAGGTGGTTCCGGCAATTGTCGTTTGTAATGCAGATGAAGTTGCCTCATGTCTCATTCCGTATCCTGTCTCTGACTTTTCTCACATCTGCATATGAAAGCCAAATGTTGAGGTGACTTTGTCATTAATAACTTGGCACTGTAAACAAAAACAAAAGCAAAAACAAAACAAAACAAAAACAAAAAATACAAAAAGAGAAGCAGAAAAGGCAGCAAAGTTGTTGTTGGGTTGAAAACAACTTGGCCCAGTTAGTGCCTGACAGCAGCTGCAGTAACGACTTGAGCCATTAAAAGATACATGGGGAACTGAGTAACGTTTTGACTCCATTTTGAGGCAGCTCTGTAATGATATGCGGGAGAGGAAACGAGACAGAGAGGAGGGAGGAGTAGGAGGAGAAGATGGGGGCCGGGTATTCCCTACTCAGTTTTCAGCCACTTACAGTTTTGGGTAAGCCAATATGTGGCAACTTCCTTTCGACATCAAATGTGATAACGTCTATATGTGCATGTGATATGTGATATTTGCTGTTGACACCTTATAAAAATGGCGGTTTTGTGCAAATTTCATGTTTATGACAGGCTGTTTGCTAAGCGCACTTCCGTCAGGGGTGCCCCTACCCCCCCCACCATCCTCCCATCCAACTACCCTCCAAGAGAGAAGAAAATACAGCTTGGAGTTGGGACAGAAGCCGGGACACGTCTTCGTACGTTTTGGAAATGTCGACAACGTCAACACCAACGCATACTAATGACATTTTTTGGTAGATTTTTTGTTTTTTTTTTTTTATTTTTAGCATACCCTTGAAACGGCTTTTATGATTTGATAACCAATTATGTAACGATTTTATTCTGGAATATATAATCGTGATTACTAGTTTGAATTGACAAGTTAAAATTTCATTTGCAGGCGTAAGGAGATTGGGGGAATCTTGTGATACTATAGAGACAGAAATCGTTTAGTTAAGTTGTATTTATTTTTGATGCAGATCAAATTGCAAATTTAGCTTTTCGATGTATCATCAAAATCTAGTTTGCCTTAATTTTTATAATAAATTAAAATTTTTAATTTCCTTATCAATTAAAGATAAAATTTAATGCTATTTAGTTAGTACATATCTATAACGTCTTAGTTAACTAACTGAAAGATATTTTGACTAAAGGTGACTTCTGAAAGGAATTGAAAATACGGACTAAAGACTATTCACTCTTCGGCTCTTTTTTGGCAAACATTTGAAAAAGTTCAAGAAATCATTTGCGGCAAATGTGATTTGTATTAAATGCTCATGCTTTGCAGCCGGATCGCTTAATCGCATTACATTTGGGAGTATATACTTGCAAGTACGTATGTTATTAATATGTATACTGTACACTTATACATATAGTACATGCACATTATGAAAAGCAATAGTGAAAGTTGTCGAGACAGCGAATCAGCGAGCACGTTGTCATTGCCTGCATAAGCTTATAGATTTATTTTGCATTAACGTGCCAAATTGTTTTTAAATGAGTTTCTAATGAGCCAACAATTGCCGTTGTTGTCCTTTGTTCTTCTGGCACACCCTGGCTCTCCTGATCCCCCCCTCAATTCTCTCAATCCAGTAACAACGCCAAAATATATAGGTTGCGACATTTATGATAAATGTACCAGCTAACTTGCTCTAAATGGGGTTTACTCTCTCATACATATGTTTTGTTCAAGGACAAAGTTTGTTGGTCCTGCCATATGTGTTCCGTTGTCCCCCGCCCTACGTTTTCCCCGCTGTTGTTAATGTCGTGACAAATAAGTGTATGATAAGTACGCGCAGTTTGGTTCGCCGAAAGAATGGTTAGCTATAAATGAAAAATTAATCGCAGAGCTTAATGTAATGAATATAGAGTAAATTTATTTATTAATTATCAATTAAAGATACTTTAAATACAGTCAGATAATTAAAACTGTTGAAACGCTTTTAGGTAGAGCTTTAGATATAGAGTATTTAAAGCTGTTCAAATAGAATAATAAATTTGAGTCAACGATTTGACTTAGTGCTAACAAGCTGTTATTAGCACTTCAAGCACCTTCGACTGGATGTTGCACTTCAAGGGTCTCCATTGCATTGTTCGGATTGGCACAAAATCCCACAGACATTTCCTAGTCATTTGGGTGGGTTTTGTGCGGCTCTGTAGATGGTCGGGTAGTTGAACAGTTGGGTAGGTGCAACTTGGCAATGTCATTTCGAAACCTCACAGGGACTTTATGGTGTTAGCCGAAAAATGCTAATGACTTTATATCTCAACTTTGTTAGTGTCACAATGTGCATTTTAATGTCGTGCCGAGGAGAAAAGTGGCCACAAAGTAACGAGTATGACTTTCGGTTCAAGACCGCCTGGCTGACATGTCGGGGCCATCAATCCCAAAATTACCACTACCATTATCGTCGACATCATCATCAACATCATCATCATCATCAACAGCTCCAAAAACCACAGCTCCTGAACTTGTTTCCACACAATGGACACTTGTAAGTCCTCAGGGTAAATTGAATGTGTGAATAGGGTATTGTCGATCAAGTCAAATTAATATTTATTTCATAAAGATTATTTAGTAGTATTCTGTATTTAGCGACAAAAGTTTGCAATGAAAAACTAGTCGAGATCCCGACTTTAAAGAAATTACTTGTATTACTTTGAAAACATAAAATCACCATAACTGCCGATCTACTTGTCCGATCTTGACGCGATTCAGTGGGTTTATAGATAATACTAATAGGTAACGTTAATTACAAAAAAAAACGTATTATCTTTAAACCTGTGGGTGTGGTGGTTTTTCGCGATTTGCGGAAGCGAAGGGGGGCGTAGCTTAAATTTGAAACAATCTTGATCTGCGTGGGGTATATAGAAAGCAGTGAATCTGTGTGTACGTCTTATAGTCTCTGAGATCCTATTGTTTATTCAGACGAACAGACGATTTTTCGCGATTTTCTGGCGCGGAGGTGAGCGTGGCTTAAATTTGAAACAAACTTGAACTGCTCCAACGCATTTGGAGTCTGTGGGTGAAAGTTTGGTTTCTCTATCTCTTATTGTCTCTAAGATCTAGGCACTCACACAGACGGACAGACGGAGGGACGGTCAGATAGACAGACGGACATGGCTATATCGACTCGGCTGCTGATGCTGATCAAGAAAATATACACTTTATAGGGTCAGAGATGTCTCTTTCTTCCTGTTACATACATTGCAACGAACACAATATACCCTTTTACTTATTATTAAAGTAACGATTATAATGAGCACATTGTAATAATAATGGCAACGCTGAATCAATTTTCGAGAAAGCGATCTTAACAACTTTAATTATTTTTTGACGATGTTCGAGTTAAGTAAATCGATTTACTTGATTTTCTTGTTTTGTTTTATTTATTATACCCGTTACTTAAAAAATAAGTAAAAGGGTATATTGTGTTCGTTGGAATGTATGTAACAGGGAGAAGGAGGCATCTCCGACACTATAAAGTATATATATTCTTGATCAGCATCAATAGCCGAGTCGATATAGCCATGTATGTCTGTCCGTCTGTCCGTCCGTCCGTATGAACAAAAGGATCTCAGAGACTATAAGAGATAGAGATACCAAACTTTCACTCACAGACTTCTATATACCCCACGCAGATCAAGTTTGTTTCAAATTGAGGCTACGCCCCTCCGCCCCGCAAATAGCGAAAACCTTTTGCTCGTCTGTTTGAACAAAGGATCTCAGAGACTATAAGAGATAGCGTAACCAAATTTGACAGACAGATTTCTATATACCTTACGCAGATCAAGTTTGTTTCAAATTTAAGCCACGCCCCCCTCCGCACCCGAAAATCGCGAAAAACCACCACACCCACAGTTTTTATGATAATACGTTTTTTGTGATAATAAACGTTATCTATTAGTATTATCTATTATCCCACTGAATTGCATCAAGATCGGACAAGTAGAACGGCAGTTATGGCGATTCAGTGTTTTCAAAACAATTTCTTTAAACAAAAGGATCTCAGAGTCTAAAAGAGATAGAATAACCAAATTTGGCTCGCAGATTTCTCTACACACCACGCAGGTCAAGTTTGTCTTACATTTTTATCACGCCCCTCCGCCCTCGCAAATCGCGAAAACCACCACACCCACAGTATTTAAGATAATACGTTTTTGTGGGTATTAGAGTTGCAAGTTGCTATTATCTATTATCCTATAAAATCGCAGCAAGATCGGACAAGTAGAACAGAAGTATTAACGTGCCGAAGCTCTTGAAGCAAAATTAGCTCTTTAGAGTATGCAATAGTTTTAATATTATTAGACTTAACAAAAATGCATCAAATAATTCTCAACTGGCTCTGACGACGCAAATATGACATTCGGCTTGAATCGCTACTCGACTCAACCCAAATGGTACCGATGAATCTTCAATGATGATGGAACTGGCATCTATCGAATCGTATTGAGCATACTACTTGCATTTATGCAAGTGTAGTATGTTGTTGAGCGTGTCTAGTCACCGGTTACTATATAGAGAGGTCGCTAACCAATGGGGATTGACATTTAGCAAAATTATAAACCTGAAGAAGTTGCTAATTTAAAATTTTTTGAATCGACAACTAAGTAACAACAGCAACACAATATGCCAAGCAAACTTTTCTGTCATTCTTGTGCCTAAGAATTCTCAACTGGAATCAGGCAATATAAAATAACAAAAATTAATAATAACAAAATCCTTTTTTCTTAAAAATAAAATTCTTAAAAAAATACTTTTATACATATTTAAGTTAAGTAACGGGTATCCTATAGTCGGGATCTCGACTATAACCTTTCCCACTTGTTTTTGAAATATTTTTAATTTGTATTGGCAAAATCAATGAATCTGTATAATAAGCCGATTAATCCACAATTCGATTCTTTTGTTGGCGATTTTACAAGTCGATTCTAAGCGCAACTTATATTTTACTTAATGTCAATTTGTAAATAGTATTTTCAGTGTATGCGCTTATTGGTAAGTTTTTAGGAAAAGTTTTATGTCATGTCATGTCATTCAATATAGCAAAGCTTTAAGCTATTGAAATAAGCATGAACAAAGTGCAATTGAGGTGTTCACTTAACCCTGCAGATGGCACATGTGCCCATTTTTAAAACGTGAATAGCGGCCTACATTGCAACTCTGTCCAGTTAATTTTTTTTATACACATTTGGGCTATTGTCTTTTTTATAAATCCTTTGACCAAATTTAATAGCGCTATTCACGTTTTGAAAATGGGCATATGTGCCATCTGCAAGGATGACAGGGTTAAGTGAACACCCTAAATGTATATTTGTGAAGTCGCCGAGAGAACGACATTTTGTTTTGAGAGTATTTTCTCAGTCCTTCGGCTGCAATAAAAATCGACGTTGAAAATTGTTGACTCTCATATTTGATGTATGGCAATAGAAAATATTTATCAGGTGCATGTGTGCGCGCTATTAATTATTAGTAAACTAATTAGCGTAATTGACAACGTGGCCAGGTAAAGTTGAAAATTTCAGGGCTAAAATTCATAAAGCTGCCGGAATATAGGGTTGCATAATTTATGCGGTTCGCAAATCAACAAACTCTGCGGTATTTTCATCTATCTATCAATCTGAAACGGTGCATAAATCAAGCTGTTGATTATCTAAATGAAAATTGCTTGAAATGCAATAAATAATCTATTTGCAATGCTTTAATTAACATTACAAAAGCAATACATTAATGCCAAATCGTTCGGGTCGGTTTTTTTTGGTATTGTTTTGC
The DNA here is from genome assembly GCF_004354385.1 of Drosophila innubila. NCBI lineage: Eukaryota > Metazoa > Arthropoda > Insecta > Diptera > Drosophilidae > Drosophila > Drosophila innubila. The sequence continues at coordinate 29,123,551 of NW_022995372.1, forward strand.
TGAGGTTTAAATATGTGTAGAAATTTTTAATATATATTTAGATTTACAATGAGAACAGCTACAGTTTAATTATTTATTTAAATGCATATTTAGTTAAACAACATGCATGCTGACAATTGTTGTTTTTGCTTTTTTGTTTGTTTTTCATGTTCTGTGCTCTAACGATAGCCTTGCAGATGGTCGACCTCAAAATAAAGACTTTCTTTTATTTTTTTTTGCCAACTATATAGAAATCAGCTGACTTTAGAGAGTGAACAAGTACATTTATTTAGCATAGGTACAATCTGCCAGGTTATTAAATCATCGGTGTACCGAAGTGAGCTGTTCATCTTGTATGGCATTAAGTTCTTTTGTTGAGAAACGATTTATGACATGTACCCAGCAATAATTCAAGTTTTTCAAACATAATCTGTAATAGATACACTTATAATAAGAACATGATAAGGACATACACTCACACACTCACACATACCAACGCATACACTCACACACTCGCACACACCGAAAAAGAGGGTTGCAGTTAATTACGAAAATGAAAAGTCGTCTAGAAATTCACGAGGAAAAATGAACATCGAGTTAAGAATAATATTAATGGTAATTAGTTTTAATTAAATGCATATTAATGTTTGCTTTAATTCGTGTCTAATGCGCTTAACACCAGTTGTTTGTTATTGTTTAATGGACTTAGATCGCTATATGACAATCCTTTTATGTACTGCTATATATTTAGCGAATTATTTAAAAGTTAATGTTGAAATTTAATAGTATTAAATTGAGTTCTTTAAAAATTATATTCATATTATTTTGATTAAAGTTTTCCTTTTGTTTTTAAAACATATATAAGCGTGTAATTATGAACAATTTAAGTGCATTCCATATCACGTTTTTATTGGACTTTGATTTCATTTTATTTTTAACGGATTAACATAATATGTGTCGTAAACGTGTTGCACAATAAATAAACAAACTAAAAACATATATTAAAATTATATATGTGTAGAATCACACACAGACAATTAGGGAACGACTGGATACACTGTTAGAAATGTACTTATTAAAAAATATTTTTTTTTCAGTGGTTGTTGGCGCTTTTTAGTTTAAATCATGTATTTATCCGTTTATCGTTTTGCCTTTTTGCCAAAATATTAAATTGTTGTTGCTGTCAAAAATATTGGTATAAAAAATTGCTAATAAATTTATTGAAAAGGGTATTTTGATTAATCGCAGCAGATATCGGCACGCGTTTTATTTATGTGCGTCTGTATACCCTGTACACTTATATGCGTGAGATATTTAAAATCGATTTGATAAATATAATTGATTTGATTAATAGAATAAATAAACTGATCTGCTAAAAATATTAATCGATAGAGTATTCTGAGTTCTAGAAATTAAGCGCTATTTTGTTGAATATGTATATTTTTATTAATTTCATTGAAATAATTTATGCTTTTATTATAAAACAATTAAATTTTATTATATACAGGGTATTTGCTAGTCGGGCAGTGCTACATTCGTTTTGTTGATTTATTTGTTTATGCTGAAGTGCTCTTGGCAATTTATGCCAATTTGGAAAGAACGTAGTCCTTGCCCATATGCCAAACAGTTATAACGAGCACAGGTCCAAATCAAATGGAAATGTATAAATCAAATAGTGCAGAATTGAGATAAGTTTGAAAAGGATGACGCACTAACTGAATGGTAACGTTGGCTGCTTATTTCTGAGCTAAGAAGCTTGTTATTTGGCTGCAGGATTTCAATATTTTAAACATATTTCTTAAATTAATTCAATTTAAGGATTTAGTGAAGTGATTGTCATTTGCAGTTTTGTAGTAACAAAAAATTGGTGTTTTACGGCAAAAATATGTTTTCGTTTTTATTTAAGTATTTTTTTCACACACATATCGAGACAACACATATTGGATAAAGGAGCTCCCAAAAATTAGAAATGAAAGAAATGCTGGTGGTTATTGGAATCTAAGTTGTTAGTAGCTTTTCATTGCCAAAAAGTAAACACATAAATTATAGCAAATTGATAAGAATAAATGAAAGCTTAAGGCAAATTATAGCTCCTATCAGTTGGTAATAAAGACAGACAAACAGGTGCTAGACAATTTGACAGCTGGTACATGTCACTTACCAAATTTAACCACGCATTTGTGGTCAGAATCTGATTCTTTTCGTCCTATAAGAAACGCAAGAACTCGTAAATTTAAACTGTTATATCGTTTTTTTTACATTATCAGAGATTTCGTAGTTGTCGCAACCGTCGCTACGGCTATACAAAATAAGTTTTAAAATGACTTACAAAATACAACAAATGTATTTATATTTTCCATATTGTTACACTCTAATATGACAAATATCCGACGATCTTTCATTTAATCTAAGCTTATAATATCTGTATCTACATTTACCTAATTTTATGTCTTTGCAGTGAATCTTAGACATGGTCGGTTAAAAACAAAATTTATCAAAATAAACATCTCTTTATGCTTTATGTCGAATTAAATTTTTTTTTTTTAATTTTACTAAATTAAATAAATAAATATACTGTATATTAATTAATAATCCTATCTTTAGCCCAAGAAATGTGTTTACTCCTAATAGTATCGGTTCTCTACTTGCCAGCTAAAATACTGAAAACAAATTGGTGCATTAGTGTGAATTAGAAAATACAATTTTTTCAGCACTCTGCAATACTTAGTATGTAGTAATAGTATTTATATCGTCGGAATCCCAAGTTCAATTGATGTTTAAACTTTTCAAAAGTAATTCTTTGATTTAAAATTTTTGACACATAGATTTTTAATTAAAATATTGGCAACTGACAGCGTCACACAATAAACAAAAAAAAATACGTATAATAACATTTAACTGAAAACCAATTAAGCCGAATTGTTTTTCAGTTGATTCAAATAACGAGAAAATATGCACGGATGTTAAGACACCTATTGAACAAACCAGAAATATGTACTGTCATGGTCAGAAAAATAAAAATTTCAAATGCTTCTTGGTTGCTTTTGATATCCGATTGTGAAAACTATTAATAATAATAAATAAACGAATATGGAAAACCCTGGGGGATACAGAAAAAGCAAACCCACAGTTGTTGCAGAAATTTGAGCACGGGTACATGTCACTTACCAAGGCTACAAGGCTTACAGACTTGTTGTCACAAAACTGATACTTTTGTCCTATACTAGATATGACTATATAATTTCTATCAGAAGAATCCGTCGCAACGGGGACAACAACTCCACATATTGTTAAGCTGTCTCATTAATTTGCAATTAGAATTTTGTTTTTGGTTGATTGATGTTGCAGCAACAATTTCGTAGTCCTTTCTCTCTCTTTACAAATGAGAACTTACCACATCGATGATTTGCTGCAGTGTCAGCCCAAATTTGACTTCCAGTGGATCCGATTCATTTGCAACAGGTCGCTCCAGTGTGTTGTATGTGGAGAGCAGGTGATTCAGTAAACGTTTCTCATGTGGTCCCTGACGGCTTTCTGCAATGATACCAAAAATGTGTGTGAACCCAATTAGTTTCAAAACAAGCAGGGAAAAGGACGGAAAACTCTAATTTATATTTATGGCGCATTCCACAAAAGCAACTTATAAGTGAGCCACAGTAATTGACAGCTCATTAAAAAGCTATTAAACACATTTCGACTCTCTTACGTCGTCGTTTTTGGCAGCCGAGTTAATGAACTCTGTTGTTGCCAACATGAGCACAGCAAATCATTTTTCTGACAAAATGGACCAAATGATATTTCATCTAAATTATTTTTTACTTACTTTTATTTTTTAGACCTACACTAATAAAAAAAATGTTCTAAAATCAAGATTTTGGTTTCATTACTAAGATTTTTGGTCTAAAAAATTCGTCGAGAACATAAAATTCTTAAATTAAGAGAACACATCTTGATTTTAAGAGCATTTTAAATAAGACCAAGTTCTTATTTTAATAATAAATGTTCTTAAAATGTAAATCCAAAAATTAGATAAATGAAAATTATTTTTTATATTTATATTTTTGATTTACTTACATTTTATTCTATTTTAGTAATTTTATAAATTTTATTTTAATTTGTTACTAGGGGGATTTGAACCGCCCCCTACTGCTGCTTCACAACTGAAGCGGCCTCTCTTACCAGAGCGCCACGGTGCCACCATTTGTTTGATACGAAATAGTACCTATTTAATTTTAGAAGTTGGTCTTTTTTTTCAGTGTGCACTTATTCTCAGCTTCTTACTGATATTACTTCTTCTGCTTTCTCAGCTTTCCGATTAAAGAGTCATTGAATTGAATAAAGATTTTGTGCAATATTTTTTTTTTTTGAAAATTCTCGATATTGCGTTTGCTTGTGGAACTTTAAAGTATTGCGAATACTCCTCATGTTTGCAACTCTGTAACGCATTGTAGATGCCCACAGATATGGAATGCTCATCAGAGTAGTAATTAACAATTTACTGGCACAGCACACACACACACCTGCAAATATACAGTCACATCAAGTTTTTCAGAAGGACAAACTCGTGGAGTATTTGATTTTGTCAGCAATTTTTGTGCCATTTGCAGCAAGGTTGAAAAAACTCATAAATTTTTAAGGAAAAGAAGAGAAGAGAACACAGAAGCTACGAGCATTTCGTACTCGTAAAAACACTCAACATAAAAGGTGCAAAAATAAGAATCACAGCACAAATGTCAAAAAGTGTAACAAAACAAAAGAACCAAGAACAGGGCAGAGCAGAACAGAGGGGAAAAGAAAATAGAAAAGAGAAATACCCAAAAGAAGTTAAATAGTTTTAAATCATGCAAAAGGGTGGTCCAGGAGATTCACCCACAGTGAGTGTGTGTGTGTGTGTGTGTGTGACCAAATGTCAACTGCAATGCAAGGACAACTGCAGCTAGAGAAGTTTGCACAGCATTCGCTCAAGGGCAAATTGATCAGGACACTGAACGTAACTGGGTCAGACCACACAATACAAATGAGTCCAGATTATATATGAATAATATACACATGCTCATATATAGTATATTGTATATAATTATATATATTAGTGTCACTTACAAAGTGCTATTCGACTCCAAATTGAGAGTCCTTCACATGCTTGCCTGCATATTAATGGTTCATATAATAAACAGGAATCCGTTCTCAGTCACCTTGACAAGTTTGGTTCGTCGGTGGTTGTTGGTCAGTTCCAAGTGGTTGGCTCAGAGCCATGTCAAATTCATGGCCTGTACGTTGTCCAATGTCCTGTCTTGCATAATTTACAGTTAATGCCAACATGAATTCGATTGCACAGCCTGACAGCTCCCTAATGCATTTATGAATGAGCTGCTGGTTCAACATTTTCCACCAGGCTCGGCCCACTTGGCTATGGCCCTGACGACCTGGTCAATATTTACACTCGAGTCCGGAGTCCAAGTCCGTGGCCCGTGATCAAAGTCCTTTGTCCTTAGTCCCTTTGTTATACCTCCATTTTATGGTTCTATTTTACTTGACAACATTGCCGTGAGCTAAGTAGCTTGGCCCCTTCTGTCCGTCATTTCGCCTAATTGCGTGTAAATAGTTTTTGCAATTGAGTTGTCAATTTCCGACGTGTGGCAGGTAAACTTGTTCGCTATCCTGTCGTATCCTTTCTTTTCCCACCTCGGTTCACCTCAACTCGTAAATTCTGAAAGCTTTCGTTTTTGTGCTCAGCTCAAATATTTGCCATGACCGTTTTACGGTCTGTTATAAAAGACTGTCCCATTCTTCTTCATTGTGACTGTCATGTCAATGAAAACCAAAGCAGTCTGCGGTACTTAATGGAACATTGAGCGATCTGTGCGAAGCTCGTCTCCAGTGCTCTTAATTTTATTTATAACGACCAAAACCAATTAACTCTTAGAAAATCGTATTTCAGGGAAAAGTGTCTTTTCTTTCTATTTGTACACAGTATTTATTTAGAAAGCTTTTTTTAAAAATTAAAGCAGCCATAACGGCCATTCTTTTTAACTGAACTATTTGCGATTTAGTAGGATGATAATAAAACGGTTCATCTTAAAATCCATATGCGCCGCGCGTAGGGCCTTTCGCCTACACGTTTAGTATACAGTTTATACCATAAACCATCCTGCAGTACGGGTAACCGGAGAAAACCAACAGAAGTACCTAGGGAATTTGTGATGAGTACCAGAGTCCTGCACAAGCTCACACTAAATCGTGTTAACAAACCGAAATCACACTGTGCAGTGTACAAATTGAAAACGACACATTTTTGTTTTCTAAATAACAGTTTCAATTCCTTATGAGTTGTTTATTTATCGGATTCATTGACTTGAAGATAAGCTGTTGCTTAAGTCATTTCGTATGATGTGCTCTCACACTGTTACAAATGTCATTATGATTGAAAGAGTGTCACTCTCGTTGTTATGAACTTGATGAGTTGCTACAGTGTTGAATGTGCGAATCACACAATGTAACAAAGGAAAAACAAGCGCAAGTCTGTTGGTATAAACATCTGCACACAAAAGCACAAAATACAACACGAATAAAAAGCAAATCAAAAACAGATGCACTCTGAACTATATTATATATACCTTGATTTATATTCTGAATATTACCTTTCAGTCTAGAAGACAATATTAACCCGAATAGCCCTATCGTTACCATATGGTAACAAGCGATAAGCATTTACAAAAAATTTTTTTTAGACAACATATTAACATAAGACTAACTTTAATATGATATTCTAAGAGTAAATTGTTGTCTCTAACTGTTGATTGAAAAAATCTCTTGTAGCTAGCTAATCAAAAAATGCGCATTAAGTTGGTCACTATATTCTGCAGTGCAAAAAAACTGCATTTGACAATTCGTCGCAAGTAAATTTGAATAGTTTAACTAATTTTAGTACTGAACTATACGCTATGCACACATCATTAGAATGGAAAAAAAATTATCTTTTTAATTATAAAAAAAATTCGGAATAAAAAATAATTTTTTTCGGTAAATTTACGCTTTTCTTTTCTTTTTACCATATGGTAACGCTAGTACCGACAGGGTACAGGTTTTTTCCATACATTCTCATTTCGGTATTGTTTTGTTCATAAAATTGTATTGTTCCTATGGAAGCAATGTAATGAAGTAAACCAATTTGAACCAAATTTGGTCAGGATGTACAGAACCAACTTATATGCATATTCTGTGAGTTTGGTTGAGATATCTCAGAAAACAAAAAAGTTTTCCATACTAAAGGTGAATTTGACCACAATTGTTCCTATGACAGCTATATAATTTAGAGATTAGAATAAGTTGGCACCCAGATGATTAAGGATATCTCTATCGCTCTATCTCTATCTCTCTATAATCGAAACTAGTCGGCCGGTGCTACAGTCGAGCATACTCGACGGTCGGAGACCCCGTACTTACTATGGCAATAACTAATAATGGAAAAATGTTTTTCTTACTAAGACTTGATTTTCGTCCGATCGGTCCTATGACAGCTATATGATATATTGGTCCGATTTGAACCAACTTTGGACAGGCTATATAAAGCCAAGTTTTATGTATATTCTATAAGTTTGGTTACGATATTTCATTAAACAAAAAAGTTTTTAATACTAAGACTTGATTTTCACCCGATCGGTCCTATGACAGTTATATGATATAGTTGACCGATTTGAGCCAACTTCGGCAAGGATGTATAAGACTAATTTCAATGCAAACTTATAAATTTGGGTATGAAATCTTTGAATCAACTTTGGACAGGATATATAAAACCAAGTTATATGCTTATTGTATCAGTTTGGTTACGATATCTCATAAAACAAAAAAGTTTTTCATACAAAGACTTTATTTTCGCCCGATTGTTCCTATGGGCGCTATATGATGTAGTGGTCCGATTCGAACTAACTTTGGACAGGATATATAAAACCAAGTTTAATGCAAATTCTATTAGTTTGGTTACGATATCTCATAAAAATAAAAGTTTTTCATACTAAGACTTGATTTTTACCCGATCGGTCCTATGACAGCTATATGATTTGAACCAACTTTGGACAGGATATATAAAACCAAGTTATATGCTTATTGCATCATTTTGGTTACAATATCTCATTAAACAAAAAAGTTTTTCATACTAAAACTTGATTTTCGACCGATTGTTCCTATGGGCACTATATGATATAGTGGTCCGATTAAAAAAAGAAACAAACTGGATCTGCCTGCAATATTGAGGAATCTACATACCAAATTTGGTGTCTCTAGCTCTTATAGTTTTTGAGATCTAGGTGTTCATACAGACGGACGGACAGACAGACAGACAGACAGACAGACAGACAGACAGACGGACAGACGGACAGACGGACGGACATTGCTATATCGACTTGGCTATTGATGCTGATCAAGAATATATATACTTTATAGGGTCTGCCACGCCTCCTTCTGCCTGTTACGCACATATTCGTTAAAACAAACCCAATAGACCCCTGTACTTTTTTTAAGTACGGGGTTAATAATTATTTTTGTTCCGCCTTCCCTCCCTAATGTCACACTGTGCGTCGTTAAAATGTAAAAGCACTATAACAGCGCCACGGCAGCGACTTAACAGCAAAACATAACAGACTGGACTCTTTAGCAGAGGAGCATGCAACTATGTTACTATCGTTTTGTCGCTCTCTTTATATCTATCACTCTTCCGGTCGTCAAATCAAAAGCCGACATCCCAAGCAGGCTCAATCCGATAAGTTGATAAGCACAAACAAAGCAAATGGCGTATGCTCCTAAATGTACTACGATGTCTTTTGCGGTTGTGTACTATCTCACTTTGCGTCTTATCACTGCGGACGGCAGTTCGCGTTAGTGACAAAAGCATCACGAATGGTGCGAAAGGCGACTAACAATATATACAGCTTAGTTGGAAAATTTGCTACGACTGTCCGATCAGATCGAGTTATATACCGATCGAAAGGTTTAGTCCTAACTTACAAAATGGCATGCTAAAACTTTTTCTTATTCACCTGGGTCATGAGATACGGTGATGTAAGTGGGATGGGAAAAATTTATATGATCTCAGCCGTTGGAGCTTTTTGGTAAAATTTTTCATTTTTTAAAAATTCTTATGAAAAATACGCGTCGATTGATACCTCGATGACCCAAATCCGACTACTGGTTCAAAGGATAACTAAATTTTAAATTTTCAGTTTGTTTATCTGTTTGTTTCAAAGCGATAAAAAAGCTTAGATGTAATGATGGGGATTTATTCCTTTTCGAAAATCTAGATATTTCAGAAATTTTGGGGCCAGAAATTGCTTACGTCACTAGACTATTACCTCGTGTATAGGTTTTTTTGTGGTTTACTTTAGTCTCGCAGCGTTTAGCGATCATACGATGCTATCATTTGACTACAATATTAGTTAGCAATTAAATAAACCCCTTTACGCCCATATCACTCACAAGTGTTGACAATGCAGGGACAAATTAATGGTGGAGAGAGAGAGAGAGAGGGAAGAGAGATTTAGAGACAATGAGAGTACAATTTGTATTTCGAGTATTTCTCGGCTTAATGATATGCAAATAAATAGAAGCACAACAAACGCGACCCGAGCAACAACAATTGCAATAAGATGTTGTTAATTGTCTCCTAGCCGTTGTTGTTGTTTGCGCTGATCTTATTATTCTTGTTTTTGTTGTCGTTACTGTTGCTATTAACATTTAATTAAACGCCTTTTGCTGTCAAAAGCACGACATGCGCTTCTTAGTCGTCGTAATTACGCATCATTTTCACTTTTCTAAACGAATTTTGCACAAAATTTTCTTACATAGAATTCTCTATACATCTTTCTCAGAGCTTTGCTATGTGTGTCTCTTTTTCGCCAAGTCTCTGCATTATTGTTTAATTGCAATTAGCACAAAGCAGGCAGCTGACAAAATGATTATTACGAGCTCATGTGTGTGTGTTTAGTCTATGCATAATGCAAAGGCCATGCCACGTCTTAGAACAACACCTCGACACACCCACACCCACCCACACACCCACACACCCACACACACCCATACACACCCACACTCACTAACACACACGTAGACACACTTACACTTATACTCTTTGCAATTAAGTTGCAAATGCCTAGCGCCCATTGTCCTTGTTGCTGTTTTGTTGCTGCTGTCGAAGAACGTGTTGAAAATATCTTCTTGAAGTATGTGCCGCCACTTGAGTATTTCCCTCCCCTATCCGCCTACGGCCTATTCCCCTCCTCACCCCGCGCCTATTCTCTTTAGCTGCTTCCCTTGCTTTGGTGCTTGAGCTCTAAGTGCTTCCAGCCTGAAGAGTGTGTTAGATTATTTTAACGTGTGTTTTTCTTCTATCTTATTTTCGCATGCTTAAGTAGTTAGTTTAATAAACTGCATTCTTTAGGTGTGCATAGCTTAGGACGTGGCGCTTCTAATAGTTAGTTAAAACTTCTAAGCTTTATAGCAAACATTGAACTGATGTCCGCATTTAAAATTCTTAAATAAATGCCCACTTTTATACTTAAATAGTCTTTTCCCTCACAAACATTTACAATGCACTACACTGATAAAAAAAATGTTCTAAAATCAAGATTTTGGTCTCAGAACTAAGATTTTCGGTCTAAAAAATGCGTCGAGAACATAAAATTCTTAAATTAAGAGAACACATCTTGATTTTAAGAATATTTTAAATAAAAACTAATGTTCTTAAGATTAAAATCCGAAAATAAAAAAAATAAAAATTATTTTTTATATTTATATATATTTTTTTTTTAATTCTGTTTTAGAAGATTTATAAATTTTATTTTAATTTGTTACGAGTGGGATTCGAGCCGCCGCCTACTGCTTTACAACTGAAGCGGTACAGGGAGCGCCACAGGGCCACAATTTTTTTGAAACGAAATAGTACCTATTTATACTTGCCTAACAATTTAAGATTTGTATTCTTATATTAAGATTTTAAGATATTTTAGATAAATAATCTAAGTTTTAGTTATTTAGTCTTATAATTATCTTATTTTAAGAACAAAATATTTAAGTTAAATGTTTTTGATTTTAGAAATTTTTTTTTTAGTGTATGGGCGATTTTTCGATGTAGGCTGCATAAACTCTAAATATGAAGCTAGAGACTTGAGACTTTGTGCGTTAGTTAGACAAAAATAAAATTTACAAATTTTTTTTTTTGAAAATTGTACCACATGCTCCTTACTTGGCTCTGGGCAAAAAATGCGACATATTGGCCAAAACTCTAAAAGTGAAGCTATGCACCTGAAATAAACAAGATTTTTGGAAAAAAAACTTGTCAAGTGGGCCACGCCTTTACTTCCCGCCCCCGAATTTGTACAAGCCAAATACAATTTTTTTAATGTGATTTATTCGAAAAGGAGCAAAAAAGGATAGTTACATTATAGGCAACAAACTTGTCATCTTTAGTTGCTTGCACCGGCGTGCACCACAAAAGTAATAGTCCTCGAAACACATCTTCTTTGGTTAGATTTTTGATAATAAACTATACTAACAATGACAGCGGACAGCAACAACACAACACAAATAAATTTATTTATGACAGCAGAGATATGTTTTAAAATTTAAATAAATCAAGAACATTTATCCATATCAAACTTATTTTACTCTTAATAGTTTTGCTTATTTATTAGCTTTTAAAAGTCACTAAACATTGGGCACCAAAATTTCACAAGCACCTTTTATGAAAAATCAGCTGACTTTGCAGACCACCCAACCGAAAAAAATTTTGTTAATCTAACTGAAGTATCTACTTTTAATAAATAAACCAATTTTTTGATTATGCTGCCATGAAATCTTAAACTTTATGTCGCCTAAACCGAAAAATCGCCAAAGTGCAATGATAGAAAAGTTTTACGCATATTTCAACTGCTCTTCCTGTAAAACATATTTTGTTTAATTATTATTTAATTATTAATGTGCTGAATTCGACAATTTCGCATGCAGAATTCAATATTAACAATTAAAATAACGAGGAATATCTCAGAAGACATTATTGTCCTTATTGTCCGATCCGTTACAGGTATGTACAATTAAATATCATTGCATTCAAAATTTCGCTTACCACATTAAATACGATACTTTGCAATATGCTTAAATCGTTTTTTTCGGTTTATTTCGATCAAAAGTTCACATCTTAAGAAATTATCATTCTGATTCATATTAATTTGACTCATTTAAGCAATCTACTGGTAAATTCATAAATATTGACTTGATAACTGTGTTTTGTCTTTTCATTAATATTATCACCTAACTTATAGGGAAGACATAGGTACAGAGAATTCGATTTTAAGAGACAATATACTTATTTTGCTGAAATACTTTGAAGCGTCAGTAAAAATGTTCTTGAAAAACTTCCGATCTCATGAAAAATTCACGAACACTCCGGACTTTAGTAAGCGCTATCTAGTGCTCTCTTTGTACAAACTTATACAAAATAATCAAGTCTAACAGTTGAGGATTGCAAATGAAAGCTATTCCATTTACTATCTGATCCCAAATGTCATTTGCATAATTCGAGTATTCATTATGACAGCATGTTCCTGCAAATATTCCACATTGAAGTTCATTCGCTTATTTGCTGACATTGCCCAAAAGTAGAGCCACTTAAGAGCTATAAACAATCAACACCCAACTCTACAAATTTCATTATTAGTTCAAGTACACATATAGTATATGTTCGCATAATATTCCAACTTCTATGCACATTTCCATGGGAAATTCTATTTCCATTCTATACTCGATTATCATTTCAGGAAACTATTTAGTGCAAAGAGTTTTATGTGTTTTTCAATTTTTTTTGGTAGAAATGGAAGTTGAGGCTTTTTCTTATACACACTTCTCTTTTATATTAAACGCATATCGTAATGCGAATGTGTAAATTTTGTGTTAGCTGGCAGCAAAAAGGCCGCCTGTGTTCTAGAGCACCATCAACAACAACAACTCGAAACGAGGGACATGGGAGGCAGTCGCAGATCCTAACATTGAAGAGGGCGCTTTGGGGGCGGTCATGAGTTTGTGTCACGTTCGCGACTTCATTTGAAATTCATGCATAATAAGCAGCCAAGTACACACACACATTCACTGAGATAGACACACACACACACCTAAATACACACTCATACACGCACAGGGAGTGTGTGCATCATGAGAAGCGCTCGGTTGCTCTCCGGAGTCGCTCGACTGCCAGCTGCATAAACAATGCCGGAGCTAATTTTATTAAAAAGGCAATGCTGAAGCTCTCCCTTCCCCTCTTCGTACGAGGAAGGACACTGTGCTCTCAGTTGAGAATTAAATTGACAAATTCCATGGCACTAAATGCAATAAAGATTGAATGATTAATGCAACATAAATATTTGCATATCTCAAAATCAGTAAGGTACCTTAAAATGCATTTGAAAGTACTTTTTGATAATGTTGTTCCATTCTGTATTAGTTAAATCTTTTATCAAAATTGTTGAAATATGCGCTACTTTTATTAAACCGATTGACTTGAATTATTTATTAAATTAGATTTTATCATTTAAAATTAAATTTTCATATCAAAACGAATAGGTTTTAAAGTGGCCTTAATTTGGCATTGCTTTCATTTTTTGTACATTGTATGAATTAATGTGGATTTAAAAAAATATATGTATTGATTTAACTGATACTGTTCATGCATTCGTTTAATCATAATACTTTGATAGTCAATTTCAGAACTCAAGATCTATGTATTTTTATATCTCCGTGCTTGTACCCAAAGTAATGTTGTGCTGTGTAGTGCAGTTTATAGTGAAGTATGGTCGGCTGACTGAGTGGTTTTCTGTTGTCGGCACATAAAAATGCAGCTCTGGAGCATAAACAAACAGCTTGTGCCTGCCCCAGAATGCTCCTAGCATGCCGACGCAAACGTAGGAGTAGGAGTAGGAGAAGCCCCAGGACTAGGACTAGTGTGGTAGGGACTAGTATTAGGCAAAATTTATGCGGCATGAAGTTACGCGAAGCGCTAAACATACAGCAGAGACTTTGTTTCTATGTTTTTGTTTTTTTACTTTTTATGCAACGCATTCATGAGCGCATTTTTTATGAGTTTATTTAAATTAGATACATCAATTTGGATGGCATCGCTAAGGCAAATTACACTAGGCAACAAATTTGAACTTTTTGGCTATTACAAGAGCCAAACCCACTTTATTTGAAAGATATGGGGCCCAAACGACGAAAAACATTTTTTTTTTATCTACAGTGAGATTTTTTTTTTTTTTAATTTTTTAATACTTTTTTTCAGAGGTGCGCCCACATTTGTCATCACTATTCGAGAATGCCACACAAGCTTTACTTTTTCTAAAAGCTAATGAATATATCTATATTTCATTTATACACAGTCTTAGATTTAAAGCAGTAGTTTTAGAGCTATTAATTTTTGAATTTAGAATTTGTCGATTTTTTTCTTAGTTATTTTTCAGCTTTTTACTTCAATTTCGAGGAAAAGTCGAAAAAAAATGTGTTACATTTTTTTTCTAAAGTATTTGCATAGTTGCAAAGTTAATTACACGTCGTTTAAGATATGAATAATTTAAATCTGTGGAGAGACGGCGGTATAATATTATTTTGTGTCTAGGCATGTTTTTTTCGATTTTGATGACTTCCTTGTGGAGCGGCATGACCTATAGTATGACATTTTTTTGTGATTTTTGAGATATCTTAACGAATCTCACACAATATCAATTTGTTGATATTTTACACATTTTGAGTATATTTGGTTCAAATCGGTTTACGGTTTATATCATATAGCTGCCATAGGAGAGATCGGATGAGAATCAGCCTTTAGTATGAACACTTCTTCTGTTTCTTAAGATATATCATCCAATCTCGCAGGTTGTGTATCCTGTAATATGTTATATATTCCTACCGTATTTGGCTTAAATCGGTTGACCTTCAATATAAATGCCATAGGAACGATCAGTCGAAAATCCAACTATAGTATGAAAAACTTTTTAATTTTTTCAGATATTTCAACCAAACTCACGAACTGTGTATTCTGTGTTGTCCTTTACATCTTCACCAATTTTGGCTCAAATTTGTCTACTATATCATAAAGCTGTCATAGGATCGATCGGTCTAAAATCAAGTTTTAGTATGAAAATCTTTATGTTTTTTAAGATATCTTAACTAAACTCTTAGAATATGCATATAAATTGGTCTTATGCATCCTCTCCGAAGTTGGTTCAAATCGGCTCACTGTATCATATAGCTGCCATAGGACCCATTTGTACAAAATCAAGCTTTAGTATGAAAAACTAATTTGTTTTTTGAGATATCTCAATCAAACATAAATTGAGTATCTTTAACTGCCCATTACATCCTAGCCAAATTTGGTAGAAATCGGACCACCATATCATATAGCTGCCATAGGAACGATCGATGAGATCGGTCGATGAAAATTGTATGTAAATCGATTTGGTGTGAAAAACTATTTTATTTTTTAATTTAGCTGTACCCAACTTACAAATTATAAACATTGTATTGCCTTATACAATCTGTCCAAATTTGGTTGGAATCGGACTACTATAACATATAGCTTCCATGGGACCGATCAGTCGAAAGTCTACCTTTGCGTAAAACTTGTTTTAGTGTTTATATGCTAGTTACTTAACCGTCTCTCCATAGATATTAATGAATCATATCTTAAGCGACGCGTAATAAATTCTTTTCGACTTTTCCTCGAATTTTAAAGTAAAAAAGATAAAAAAAAGCTAAAAAATATCATCATTTTCATAATTCAAGAATTGATATCTCTTAAGCTACTGGCTTAAGTCCTAAACTTTGTATTAATGAATAATAGATAGCTTTCAGAAAAAGTAAAGCTTTTGAAATTCGGTTTTGGCATTCTCGAGTAATGATGACAATGTGGGCGCACCTCTTAAAAAAACTAATAAAAAAAGCCAGATTTTCAAAAAATACTGAAAAATAAATCTCACCATAAAAATAAAATGTTTTTCGTCATATGGGGCCCCAAATCTTTCCAAAAAAGTATGTTTGGTTCTTGTAATTTTTTGGCTGTTGCCTAGTGTTATTGACACAGCCTAAAAGAATGCAACACTTTTTTGTGATGCTCTTAAAAAACGGTAATTTTAAAATGGGCATTTCCACGGGTCACTAACGTACGTTCGCACGCTTTTAATGTTAAAAAAATTAGAAAACGAAAATTTTCCCCAGCTTTTTTTTTGCGATCCGATAGCATTTTGTTAGTTCTATGTCTAGATAGATAGGGTTCACCAAGTTTTAGTTTTCATAATAATAGCAATAAACATGCAATCACTTACGTACGCCAAAAAGAAGTCGACTTTGGCTAATTCTAGTAAAAAGCAAAAATCTGCGAATTGGAATGGAATATTCTAAAGCGATTTATTTATAATCAAGAAAAATAATGTAGCTTTCTTTTGAGTATTTACACAAGAAATTATCTCTGTTGGATTTTTTTAAATTCAATAAAGTACAGTGACTAACGTACGATTTTTTCCATATGTTTTCTATTGACTTTTTATGAAATATATTAAATCTTCTTTAGCCATTTACTAGCTTTATTATCTAAATTAAAATGTTTTCTTTGCATTTTGATTAATTTGATTAATAAATTATTAATATTTACTTTAATCTTTTGTTTCTGTAAGAGATATTTCGTCAAATATTCGTTATAATAAATAGCATACATTTTTTTAAGAAAATGGTAAAAAAAAATATAGAAAAACTGAATTTAGTCAAAGATATTGTTGGTATATTCATCTAAGTGAATTAACTCATGTATAAATTGTTTTAGTAAATAACTTAAAAATGTTTTTGGAAAAAAATTTCGCATGATGTGAGTTTTTAATAAATTTTTTTGATTTTTGGCTCTGGTTGACATTTCTGTGGAAATGCCCATATACGACTTATTTGTCAATATTCTAGCTAAGAATAAATTTCGAATTTCATCTGCACAGACATACTAGCATAGTGATTAAAACATTATTCATTTCAATATTTGTATAAATAATATTATAATATTTGAGGTCGATGCGTTGATACAGAAGTTCAGGAGGAAAAGGTGAGCACATGGTTAAACTTACAAAAAAAATTAATCATTTTTCTATAGTCTTACTAATATTTGTACTAAAATAATAACAACAATAATATATATATTATTTTAATTGAGTTGAAGGCCTTATTAGTTGTATTACTCCTTTTAGATTTAATATTCCATATAATTTCTAATTTAATAAAATAAATAAATAAGTATTAATTTTAAAAATGTCTATCTTTGCTAGCTGTTTTTTTCTCTCGCTCCCTATTTTCAATAGAGTCACATTACTCTCTTCCCTTAATCTATCTGTAACTTTCGCACTTTCTCCGCATGCTATTCTTCTTCTTCTTCTAGTTGGTCCCTTGTCACGGCTTTATCTAAAAGCAGGCAACAATTTTTTATCTCGTTTGGTTTTTGTTTTAAATTTTGTGAGATTTTAAAGCGTAAATCTTTGTCCTATATAAACATGCGGACGCACGCGCACTTTAAAATTAATCGTACGATTTATGACGCTCAATCTAACCGCTAATTTATAAGGCTTAAAAACCATTCAGGGCCTGACAACTAACTAGGCGTCGTATCGGTCTATAGGAACATGCCACGCCCCTGCCCAACCCTTTTTCATTTACGCCTTTAACGCAAAACGCTTTACGCATTTCAAATTTGTTGTGGCTTACACACGTTGCTTTTTGAGTGCTCTCGAGTACGAAAGAGAGAAGGAGATCGAATATATATATATACACAGATATGCTCAAGGATATGTATTTGTACATATTGTTTATGTTTGTGTGAGTTGTGTGCGTGCATTGGTTTTGCTCGCGGTCTTGTGGCTCTGGCTCAAAATCAATCCAACCAATGCCAGCGATTACTTTTCGCTGTGTTCAAACCGCAAAATGTAATGTTTTACATTCACCAACCTCCAAATTTGCATTTAGAATGCATCAAGAAATTTTTCGCTAATGCATTGTAAAGATTTGCCAGTAGATGATTTTTCAGTGTTATATCTTTGCCTCGTTTTTATACAAAGAGCTGAAATATCAAAAGCTTAGTTTCGGAACTTAAAAAAATGCAAATTAACTATTAATGCCTACTAATAAAAGAATTGTACGATAGATCATTTATACACCGATCGAAAGGCATAGTGTTAACTAACAAAATTGCGTACTAGCCTTCCAACGGCCCCTTTAAATTTAATAATTTTATAAATTTAGTTCTTTTTAAAAATAAGCGTTGAATGATACGATTTTGATCGTTCCAATCCTACAACTGGTTCCGAAGGTAATTAAATTTGAAATAATTGCTGACCTTCCAAAAATTAGATAAAAAGTATGTTTGTTGAAAGAGTTTAGATTTGATGATGAGGAATTGTTCTTTATCGGGAATCTAGAAAAGTTTGTCTTACGACTTTTTCAATAAAAAAACGGCAATTAGAAATTGCAGTCTTATAAAAGCTACTGCATACCTTTGGTTGCTTGTATTGCCTTCATTATTAATAGCTTTGTTTAGCTATTACTACCGTTCTTCTTGACCGATCTTGCTGCTATTAATTGGGATAATATATATTATCTATTAGATAATATAAAAAGATAACGTAAATTCCCATAAAAAGAAAATTTTCTTAAAAACTTTGGGTGTTGTGTTTTTTTTATGATTTGCGGGGGCGGAAGGTAATATCCAACACAAACTTGACCGGCTCCAACGCCATTGGGATCTGCGTACCAAATTTGGTTACTCTACCTCTTATAGTCTCTGAGATCTAGGCGTTCACACAGACGGACGGACGGACAGACACACGTGGCTATATCGACTCGGCTATTGATGCTAATCAAGAATATATATACTTTATGGTGTCGGAGCCTTTTATTTATTTTTTAAGTAAAGGATATACAAACAGATTATTAATGTTATCTCACACTTTTAGTTGGACAAATGTAGAAGTTTGATTTATGATTGAAATTCCAATTGATGAAACGTTCTGTTTCTGAGTCTAACATGACCATTAGTGCTCGAAATTAGATATTTTTCTTTTAATATGTCAAATGCGATTACAGTCGTAATATTGGTAAAAGACGAGGATGACCCTCATTATCATTAACATTATAACATTTGCCATAACTTACAATGCATTCATTTGGCCACGCCTATTTATTCAGGAGTGTGCGAGTTAAAGGCGCTGAAGCATGGAAACTCTATAAATTGCCGCATAGTTTAATGGCTCGCCAAAAACTTGTGCCAGACTCTTAGAAACCCAACGGAAACGCCCCCACCTACTTATCTTTAAGTTTATGTGTGCGTCTGTGTCCCAGTCATGCCTAAGTATTGGTAACAAAATTAAATGTGCGCTAAGTAACGAGCAGTATGTGTGTGTGTTTTTGTGTGTGTGTGTGTGTTGGGGTGTCTGTCTGCGTAAATCTCCTTGTCGTGGGCTGTGCATTTACTGGGACAAATTAAAAGCACTTGTGATTTTATTTTATGATATGATTTCTATGCGAGTCTCTTGAAAAATTATACATATGTTAGAAGTCGACGGCAGGTCTATAAATCGTAGCAAAGCTCTATTCTTCTTGTAAGTGTGTAAGATTGTGCACACAAACTTGCCAACACTTGCGGAATCTGAACAATGTTGCAAATTGCTTTTGGTATGACTAAGAACTTTTCAGACAACTTCAACACTGTATTCTCTAATTGGAATGCAAACTAATAGATTTCAGAAAATATGCTTCTTAATTTATTGATTGAACAACTAAAGACATGAAATGGAATCTTTCGCAGAGACGAAATCAACTTGGAATTAGTTTTATATATATATTCATTTGATATTAATGTGATGTTTCGTTTTGAGATTTGATTTGGTGTGACTGAGCTATTTGTTTTGTGTTGAGTAAAACCACATATTCAGGGTATTTCTGAATCGGATTCAGAAATGATTTTAACAAAATTTTGGTTTCGAAAATCAGCTGCTTACAGCTGCTCAAGGCAGCTCTGAGCCAGATAATATAATTCAGCTGAAAGCACTATAAATAAATAAAGATCAACAGATTAAGATTTGGTTAAATCTAAACAAAATCTTATTTTAATTTGATTAAGGAATACCCCTACTGTACGACAAGTTAAAGCAACACTTTTGTAAAAGCACACAAAGATTAGCATAATAAAAAAATTTGTGGAAAATACTGAACAATTCTTAATAAAAGCCAGTATTTTTTTATTAATAATGTAATTTAATTTTTTTATTTTAGCTAAAATAAAAAGATAAAATAAAACATAAAAGATTTTCATACTAAGACTTGATTTTCGCCCGATCGGTCCTATGACATCTATATGAAATAGTTGACCGATTAGAACCAACTTCGGTAAGGAAGTATAAGACTAACTTAAATGCATATTCTATAGGTTTGGTTACGATATCTTATAAAACTAAAAAGTTTTTCATACTAAGACAAAGACAACATAGAGGAATCTACATACCAAATTTGGTGTCACTAGCTTTTAAATTGTTCTTGTAATTTAAATATGAAATTTTTGTTTTCGATTTGTGGGCGATAAAGGGGGCGTGGCCGAATTTTGAAACAAACTTGATCTGCTTGCAATATGGAGGAACCTACATACCAAGTTTGGTGTCTTTATCTCTTATAGTCTCTGAGATCTAGGCGCTCATACAGACGGACAGACGGACATTGCTATATCGACTCGGTTGTTGATGCTGATCAAGAATATATATACTTTATAGGGTCTGCCACGCCTCCTTCTGCCTGTTACGCACATATTCGTTAAAACAAACCCAATAGACCCCTGCACTTTTTTTAAGTACGGGGTCTAATTAACATATTATGAAACTTTGGTCTGATTATTTCTCGATTTATATAATATGACGATTAATATAATATGCCGACAAAGAATTTTGAATCACAAAATTTGCTTAAAAACATAATAGCTGGTATTTGATAGACAATCTTGAAATATTAAGCGATATATAATATGCATCGTTTGGGCATAAAATGATTATAAAAAAATAAAGTCTTGGACAGATGAAACAGCCCTCTTAGTAAATAGGGTAATCTAAGCTTCTTAGCAAATCGATTGGATAGTCAAATTGTCAAATTGCTATGCCATTTCACAAATGCATCCTTGCGGTAGTCTACCCCTTTATCGAACTGACCCCAAAACTACCCCAGCTTTGACCAAATCTCCAAGCCAACACTTAACAACTCATTAGCGTATGTGCTGGGCATTTGGAATTTGGTAAATGAAACCAAATGTACGCCTATTGATAGCCACTGCCAACTATTGGGCATTCGAGTTGGTTGTAGGTGTATGAATAGACGAAAGACAAGCAGCAAGAGGAAGAGGGGGTTCAAGAGAGATTATAATCTGGTACAAATGAGAAAATCCCAGAAAACCGACAGATTAAATTCGTATTCCACTTGTGTAACTGGTTGTGGGCATGTGTGGTAAGAAAGGTTTCCTTGGAGCCTAGCTGTGGATTGGGGTGTGTGTGGGTGAGTGTGTTTGAGTGTGCCCGTGCGTTGGTCATAAAGTTTGCCACATGTGAAACACAAAGGTCGCAGCAGAGGAATAGATACAACCCATAGAGCATTTCATTATTTATGAAAAGGCAACGCAAATTATACACATTCACATGTATGTGTGTGTGGGTGTGTGGTTGTGTGGGAGGCTGAGGGGATTCCTGAGTAATTTAGGGAAAATGGCTGTCGCACAGTGGCTTCTTCGCTGTTGCAGTTAGCTACCCCCAGAGATAGAGAGAGCAAAGCTGGCAAATGTAATTTTGTGTAAAAATTTTCATGAATGAAATCGTTTTTGTCGACGCACACAAAAACACACCAATACAAGCACACACACACTGGGCTTGTTAACAATTGTGTAGCATTTTTTGGAGTCACCGATACGCCACATGTTGCAAGTTAGTTTCCGCCCAATGCCAATCCCAATCCCACTTTAAGCTCCAGTCCCAGGCAGTCGAGCAGGTTTAAAAGGCTGGATTAAACGAATGCTCAGTAAATTAACTTCATGGCCTCTCTCCCTCTTTCTCTATTTATCTCTATCGTTCTCGCTGTGCACTTAAGTACTTGAAATTAATTTGACATTTTTATTTACTGAGAACGCACAATTTGCGCACATGGCAATGCCTTTCAGCACACAAACCTGAAAGTTGGCCACAATTGATTACCTTACCAAAAGGGGAAGCCTCTTATGTCTTAAAGCTTAACGTTCATAGATCATATTTCTATTCAACAAACCATTTATTGCATTACATTGCCACATTTGTTCAATTGGCCAACTCTTACGTATTGGTCAAATTATCTGACTCGAGCTCGAGTCGACTTCATGTGGTGTTAAAGTTGTAAAGTTGAAGCTTGATTAATGATAGTTGCAATGCGACTGCAATTGGTTTTGAATCGACAAAAAAAGAGTAAAAGGAGAGAGAGAGTGCAGGCGAATGAAAGAGACAGAGAGTC
>NW_022995372.1:29146198-29165413 GCF_004354385.1 Drosophila innubila
TAGAGTTTCCATGCTTCAGCGCCTTTAACTGCAACACTCCTGAATAAATGGGTGGTCAAATGAATGCATTGTAAGTTATGGCAAATGTTATAATGTTAATGATAATGAGGGTCATCTCGTCTTTTACCAGTATTACGACTGTAATCGCATTTGATATATTAAAAGAAAAATATCAATTTCGAGCACTAATGGTCATGTGAGACTCTAGTTTACTGTTTGATATTAAGTTGAAAATGTTCAGAAACAGAAATTTTCATCAATTGGTATTTCAATCATAAATCAAGCTTCAACATTTTGTCCAACTAAAGTGTGAGATAACATTAATAATCTGTTGGTATTCCTTTACTTAAAAATAAATAAAAGGTCCGACACCATAAAGTATATATATTCTTGATTAGCATCAATAGCCAGTCGATATAGCCATGTGTGTTCAGTCCGTCCGTCCGTCTGTGTGAACGCTTAGATCTCAGAGACTATGGGTTTAGAGTAACCAAATTTGGTATGCAGATCCCAATGGCGTTGGAGCCGGTCAAGTTTGTTTAGGATATTACCTTCCGCCCCTGCAATCAAAAAAAAAAAAACACAAAATCCAAAATTTTAGAAAATTCTGTTTTTTAGGAATTTACGTTATCTTTTCATATTATCTAATAGATAATATATATTATCCCAATTAATAGAAGCAAGAATGGACAAGAAGAACTTTAGTAATAGCTACAATACAAGCAACCAAAGGATGCAGTAGCTTTTATAAGATAGCAATTTAATTACCGTTTTTTTTATTCAAAAAAGTCGTAAGACAAACTTTTTTAGATTTTGATAAAGAACAATTCCTCATTATCAAATCTAAAACTCTTTCAACAAACAAACATACTTCTTATCTAATTTTTTGGAAGGTCAGCAATTATTTCAAATTTAACTACCTTTTGGAACCAGTTGTAGGATTGGAACGATCACAATCTTATCATTCAACGCTTATTTAAAAAAAGAACTAAATTTATAAAATTATTAAATTTAAAGGGGCCGTTGGAAGGCTAGTACGCAATTTTGTTAGTTAACACTATGCCTTTCGATCGGTGTATAAATTGATCTGATCGTACAATTCTTTTTAAATAGATTCCATTAGTAGTATTAATAATTTGCATTTTTTTAAGTTCCGAAACTAAGCTTTTGATATTTCAGCTCTTTGTATAAAAAAGAGACAAAGATATAACACTGAAAAATCATCTACTGGCAAATCTTTACAATGCATTAGCAAAAAATTTCTTGATGCATCTAAATGCAAATTTGGAGGTTGGTGAATGTAAAACATTATATTTTGCGGTTTGAACACAGCGAAAAGTAATCGCTGGCATCGGTGATGGAAATTGAATTTGCGAGTGTTGAGCCACAAACGCCAAAACCGCGAGCAAAACCAATGCACGCACACAACTCACACATAAACATATATGTACAAATACATATCCTTGAGCATATCTGTATATGTGTATATATATATATTCGATCTCCTTCTCTCTCGTACTCGAGAGCACTCAAAAAGCAACGTGTGTAAGCCACAACAAATTTGAAATGCGTAAAGCGTTTTGCGTTAAAGGCGTAAATGTAAAGGGTTGGGCAGGGGCGTGGCATGTTCTATAGACCGATACGACGCTAAAGTAAGAACTCATTTTGCGTTGCAAAATCATATCTTTTGAACCGGTGAAGATATTTTCAAAATTTAAAATGCATTTGATAGAAAACTCATAAGCTTTTTTAAATCATGCTTTAACTGCGTAATAGGCCTACTGGTTGATTCAGGGCTTCGGTCAAAGTTGAAAAATATTTTCAGTGCATATTTATATGTAAAATTAAAAAAAATTTATTTATTTTTTGTCTGAAATATAAATTTCAATCTATTTATTCTTTAAAAGCATTGTTTAATATATAAAAAAAGTTTTATTACGCTTATTTAAAAAAAAATTTTTTTGTTTTTTGATAAATCTTGTATGATGCCTGGCATATGAAAACGTATGAATTGAACTCGCGCTCTTCCTCTTCTATCACCATTTTTTTGCGAGGTTGCATCAGTTTTCGTCCTATAACTCTCCCAGACGCAGCTGGACGCATGAAAGACCGGGGTTATTTCGTTAGAGAATTGATTAACGAAGACCTGTGGTAGTGGGATCGAGTCCTTTGAGTCCATTTTTCTATTCCATCAAAGTCAAAAAATAGCCTAATTTTAGTGTTTTTTTAAACATCGCTGGAATGAAAGGTCAACAAGGAAGAAATTAAAATTGCTATTTAATTAAAATGAATGTACTTTTCAGATGAAACCAAAACATAAAGATCGATCATAAACTTGTCATCAAATCAGTTTTAAAGTTTGCATTTTTAGGAAAAATCCACATTTGTGCGCGCACTGAAATATGTCAACTTGAGAGGCTGTCACGCCCACAATTTTTACTGATTTCAAAATCTTTTGATTTGTAATCCTGAGATTCTCTCTATCGAATGCCTTTATTACTTTTGACAAACGCTTTCGTCAAAATGAATTTGATTGACGCATATCGGCCGCCTGCCCCAGTGTGCGACGCCTAGTTAGTTGTCAGGCCCTGAATGGTTTTTAAGCCTTATAAATTAGCGGTTAGATTGAGCGTCATAAATCGTACGATTAATTTTAAAGTGCGCGTGCGTCCGCATGTTTATATAGGACAAAGATTTACGCTTTAAAATCTCACAAAATTTAAAACAAAAACCAAACGAGATAAAATTGTTGCAGGCTTTAGATAAAGCCGTGACAAGGGACCAACTAGAAGAAGAATAAGAATAATAGCATGAGAAAGTGCGAAAGTTACAGATAGTTTAAGGGAAGAGAGTAATGTGACTCTATTGAAAATAGGGAGCGAGAGAAAAAAACAGCTAGCAAAGATAGACATTTTTAAAATTAATACTTATTTATTTATTTTATTAAATTAGAAATTATATGGAATATTAAATCTAAAAGGAGTAATACAACTAATAAGGCCTTCAACTCCAATTAAAATAATATATATATTATTATTGTTATTATTTTAGTACAAATATTAGTAAGACTATAGAAAAATGATTAATTTTTTTTTGTAAGTTTAACCATGTGCTCACCTTTTCCACTCCTGAACTTCTGTATCAACGCATCGACCTCAAATATTATAATATTATATATAAAAATATTGAAATGAATAATGTTTTAATCACTATGCTAGTATGTCTGTGCAGATGAAATTCGAAATTTATTCTTAGCTAGAATATTGACAAATAAGTCGTATATAGCATTTCCACAGAAATGTCAACCAGGCCAAAATCAAAAAAATTTATTAAAAACATCATGTTTCACATTTGCTAAATTTTTTTAACATGAGTTAATTCACTTAGATGACTAAATTGAGTTTTTCTTATATTTTTTTTTACCATTTTTTTTTTACAAAATGGATGCTATCTTACAGAAACAAAGATTAAAGTAAATATTAATAATTTATTAATCAAATTAATCAAAATGCAAAGAAAACATTTTAATTTAGATAATAAAGCTAGTAAATGACTAAAGAAGATTTAATATATTTCATAAAAAGTCAATAGAAAACATATGGAAAAAATCGTACGTTAGTCACTGCACGTTAGTGAATTATTCAATTTAAAAAATCCAACAGAGATAATTTCTTGTGTAAATACTCAAAAGAAAGCTACATTATTTTTCTTGATTATAAATAAATCGCTTTAGAATATTCCATCCAATTCGCAGATTTTTGCTTTTACTAGAATTAGCCAAAGTCGACTTCTATTTTATGTACGTAAGTGATTGCATGTTTATTGCTATTATTATGAAAACTAAAACTTGGTGAACCTTATCTATCTAGACATAGAACTAACAAAACTATCGGATCGCAAAAAAAAAGCTGGGGAAAATTTTCGTTTTCTAATTTTTTTAACATTAAAAGCGTGCGAACGTACGTTAGTGACCCGTGGAAATGCCCATTTTAAAATTACCGTTTTTAAGAGCATCACAAAAAAGTGTTGCATTCTTTTAGGCTATGTCAATAACACTAGGCAACAGCCAAAAAATTACAAGAACCAAACATACTTTTTTGGAAAGATTTGGGGCCCCATATGACGAAAACATTTTATTTTTATGGTGAGATTTATTTTTCAGTATTTTTTGAAAATCTGGCTTTTTTTATTAGTTTTTTTAAGAGGTGCGCCCACATTGTCATCATTACTCGAGAATGCAAAACCGATTTCAAAGCTTTACTTTTTCTGAAAGCTAAATTCAAATTTAGAGTTTGGGACTTAGCCAGTAGCCTAAGAGATATCAATTCTTGAATTATGAAAATGATGATATTTTTTTAGCTTTTTTTTATCTTTTTACTTTAAAATTCGAGGAAAAGTCGAAAAGAATTTATTACGCGTCGCTTAAGATATGATTCATTAATATCTATGGAGAGACGGTTAAGTAACTAGCATATAAACACTAAAACAAGTTTTACGCAAAGGTAGACTTTCGACTGATCGGTCCCATGGAAGCTATATGTTATAGTAGTCCGATTCCAACCAAATTTGGACAGATTGTATAAGGCAATACAATGATTATAATTTGTAAGCTGGGTACAGCTAAATTAAAAAATAAAATACAATTTCATACAATTTTCATCGACCGATCTCATCGATCGTTCCTATGGCAGCTATATGATATGGTGGTCCGATTTCTACCAAATTTGGCTAGGATGTAATGGGCAGTTAAAGATACTCAATTTATGTTTGATATCTAAAGCTTGATTTTTCATACAAATAAATCCTATGGCAGCTATATGATACAGTGAGCCGATTTGAACCAACTTCGGAGAGGATGCATAAGACCAATTTATATGCATATTCTAAGAGTTTAGTTAAGATATCTTAAAAAACATAAAGATTTTCATACTAAAACTTGATTTTAGACCGATCGATCCTATGACAGCTTTATGATATAGTAGACAGAATTTGAGCCAAAATTGGTGAAGATGTAAAGGACAACACAGAATACACAGTTCGTGAGTTTGGTTGAAATATCTGAAAAAATTAAAAAGTTTTTCATACTATAGTTGGATTTTCGACTGATCGTTCCTATGGCATTTATATTGAAGGTCAACCGATTTAAGCCAAATACGGTAGGAATATATAACATATTACAGGATACACAACCTGCGAGATTGGATGATATATCTTAAGAAACAGAAGAAGTGTTCATACTAAAAGCTGATTCTCATCCGATCTCTCCTATGGCAGCTATATGATATAGTAAACCGATTTGAACCAAATATACTCAAAATGTGTAAATAACAAATTGATATTGTGTGAGATTCGTTAAGATATCTCAAAATCACAAAAAAATGTCATACTATAGGTCATGCCGCTCCACAAGGAAGTCATCAAAATCGAAAAAACATGCCTAGACACAAAATAATATTATACCGCCGTCTCTCCACAGATTTTAATTATTCATATCTTAAACGACGTGTAATTAACTTTGCAACTATGCAAATACTTTAGAAAAAATAACACATTTTTTTCGACTTTCCTCGAAAATTGAAGTAAAAAAGCTGAAAATAACTAAGAAAAAAATCGACAAATTCTAAATTCAAAATTAATAGCTCTAAAACTACTGCTTTAAATATAAGACTGTGTATAAATGAAATATAGATATATTCATTAGCTTTTAGAAAAAGTAAAGCTTGTGTGGCATTCTCGAATAGTGATGACAAATGTGGGCGCACCACTGAAAAAAAGTATTAAAAAATTTAAAAAAATTAAAAAAAAAAATCTCACCGTAGATAGAAAAAATGTTTTTCGTCGTTTGGGCCCCATATCTTTCAAATAAAGTGGGTTTGGTTCTTGTAATAGCCAAAAAGTTCAAATTTGTTGCCTAGTGTAATTTGCCTTAGCGATGCCATCCAAATTGATGTATCTAATTAAAATAAACTCATAAAAAATGCGCTCATGAATGCGTTGCATAAAAAGTAAAAAAACAAAAAACATAGAAACAAAGTCTCTGCTGTATGTTTAGCGCTTCGCGTAACTTCATGCCGCATAAATTTTGCCTAATACTAGTCCCTACCACACTAGTCCTAGTCCTGGGGCTTCTCCTACTCCTACTCCTACGTTTGCGTCGGCATGCTAGGAGCATTCTGGGGCAGGCACAAGCTGTTTGTTTATGCTCCAGAGCTGCATTTTTATGTGCCGACAACAGAAAACCACTCAGTCAGCCGACCATACTTCACTATACGCTGCACTACACAGCACAACATTACTTTGGGTACAAGCAAGGAGATATAAAAATACATAGATCTTGAGTTCTGAAATTGACTATCAAAGTATTATGATTAAACGAATGCATGAATAGTAGCAGTTAAATCAATACATATATTTTTTTAAATCCACATTAATTCATACAATGTACAAAAAATGAAAACAATGCCAAATTAAGGCCACTTTTAAAACCTATTCGTTTTGATATGAAAATTTAATTTTAAATGATAAAATCTAATTTAATAAATAATTCAAGTCAATCGGTTTAATAAAAGTAGCGCATATTTCAACAATTTTGATAAAGATTTGATTTAACTAATACAGAATGGAACAACATTATCAAAAGTACTTTCAAATGCATTTTAAGGTACCTTACTGATTTTGAGATATGCAAATATTTATGTTGCATTAATCATTCAATCTTTATTGCATTTAGTGCCATGGAATTTGTCAATTTAATTCACAACTGAGAGCACAGTGTCCTTCCTCGTACGAAGAGGGAAAGGGAGAACTTCAGCATTGCCTTTTTAATAAAATTAGCTCCGGCATTGGGTGCTTGTTTATGCAGCCGGCAGTCGAGCGACTCCGAAGAGCAACCGAGCGCTTCTCATGATGCACACACTCCCTGTGCGTGTATGAGTGTGTATTTATGTGTGTGTGCGTGTCTATCTCAGTGAATGTGTGTGTGTGTACTTGGCTGCTTATTATGCATGAATTTCAAATGAAGTCGCGAACGTGACACAAACTCATGACCGCCCTCAAAGCGCCCTCTTCAATGTTAGGATCTGCGACTGCCTCCCACGTCCCTCGTTTCGAGTTGTTGTTGTTGACGGTGCTCTAGAACACAGGCGGCCTTTTTGCTGCCAGCTAACACAAAATTTACACATTCGCATTACGATATGCGTTTAATATAAAAGAGAAGTGTGTATAAGAAAAAGCCTCAACTTCCATTTCTACACTGAGAAAAAAGACCAATTTCTAAAATCAAGAACATTCATCTTAAATATTTTGTTCTTAAAATAAGATTATTTTCAGACCAAATTACTAAACTAAGATTATTAATCTAAACATCTTAAAAATCTTAATATAAGAATAAAAAATCTTAAATTGTTAGGAAAGTATAAATAGGTACTATTTTCAGTATCAAACAAATGGTGGCACCGTGGCGGTTCGAATCACTCGTAACAAATTAAAAAAAAACATTTATAAAATTACTAAACAGAATAAAATATAAGTAAATCAAAATAAAAAAATATAAATATAAAAAATAATTTAAATTTATTTTATTTTTTGATTTTAATTTTAAGAACATTTATTCTTAAAATAAGAACTTGGTCTTATTTAAAATGTTCTTAAAATCAAGATGTGCTCTTAATTCAATAATTTGATGTTCTCGACGCATTTTTTAGACCGAAAATCTTAGTTCTGAGACCAAAATCTTGATTTTAGAACATTTTTTTTATCAGTGTACCAAAAAAAATTGAAAAACACATAAAACTCTTTGCACTAAATAGTTTCCTGAAATGATAATCGAGTATAGAATGGAAATAGAATTTCCCATGGAAATGTGCATAGAAGTTGGCATATTATGCGAAACATATACTATATGTGTATTTGAACTAATAATGAAATTTGTAGAGTTGAGTGTTGATTGTTTATAGCTCTTAAGTGCCTCTACTTTTTGGGCAACGTCAGCAAATAAGCGAATAACCTTCGATGGAATATTTGCAGGAACATGCTGTCATAATGAATACTGGAATTATGCAATGACATTTGGGATCAGATAGTAAATGGAATAGCTTTCTTCATTTTGCAATCCTCAACTGTTAGACTTGATTATTTTGTATAAGTTTGAACAAAGAGAGCGCTAGATAGCACTATAGAGAAGCAGGCTCTGTTTTAGACCCCGTACTTGTAAATACATTGAACCTACGGTATACAAGTTTGATCAATCGAAAACTGAGTCGATAAAGTCATGTCTATCTGTTTTGAGCAAGCCCGTTTCAGTGTTTTACACTTATATTGATGCATTTTTTTTAACTTCTAACTTTTTTCCGCCCGTATTCTACTACTATATTATTAGCTATTGACATAAAATCTTTGTTGTTTTAAAATAAACCTTACTTTGTTTTATTATTATTGTACGTGTATGTAAAACAAATACAAGCGTGTCCTTCACTCATCGCTAATTTACAACCTTCATTTCGAATGATAGTTTGAGCATTTGAAATTAACTGTTCGCGACATCCCGAATGCCTTACTAATATTAATTTTTTCGTGTACTAAAAAACTAGTCATTTTAATTAGAATAATATCCTATTTGTCACAAAATTTAAACTAGCAGTTTTGGGTGTTGAATATCCCTTTTGTTAAAGGAGGTGTATTATAATTTACTAAATCCGAGTGTTCGTGCATTTTTCTCATGAGATCGGAAGTACCTATCTTATAAGTATAGGTGATGATAATGATAATGAAAAGACAAAACACAGTTATCAAGTCAATATTTATGAATTTACCAGTAGATTGCTTAAATGAGTCAAATTAATATGAATCAGAATGATAATTTCTTAAGATGTGAACTTTTGATCGAAATAAACCGAAAAAACGATTTAAGCATATTGCAAAGTATCGTATTTAATGTGGTAAGCGAAATTTTGAATGCAATGATATTTAATTGTACATACCTGTAACGGATCGGACAATAAGGACAATAATGTCTTCTGAGATATTCCTCGTTATTTTAATTGTTAATATTGAATTCTGCATGCGAAATTGTCGAATTCAGCATTAATAATTAAATAATAATTAAACAAAATATGTTTTACAGGAAGAGCAGTTGAAATATGCGTAAAACTTTTCTATCATTGCACTTTGGCGATTTTTCGGTTTAGGCGACATAAAGTTTAAGATTTCATGGCAGCATAATCAAAAAAATTGGTTTATTTATTAAAGTAGATACTTCAGTTAGATTAACAAAATTTTTTTCGGTTGGGTGGTCTGCAAAGTCAGCTGATTTTTCATAAAGGGTGCTTGTGAAATTTGGTGCCCAATGTTTAGTGACTTTTAAAAGCTAATAAATAAGCAAAACTATTAAGAGTAAAATAAGTTTGATATGGATAAATGTTCTTGATTTATTTAAATTTTAAAACATATCTGCTGTCATAAATAAATTTATTTGTGTTGTGTTGTTGCTGTCCGCTGTCATTGTTAGTATAGTTTATTATCAAAAATCTAACCAAAGAAGATGTGTTTCGTGGACTATTACTTTTGTGGTGCACGCCGGTGCAAGCAACTAAAGATGACAAGTTTGTTGCCTATAATGTAATTATCCTTTTTTGCTCCTTTTCAGATAAATCACATTAAAAAAATTGTATTTGGCTTGTACAAATTCAGGGGCGGGAAGTAAAGGCGTGGCCCACTTGACAAGTTTTTTCCAAAATCTTGTTTATTTCAGGTGCATAGCTTCACTTTTAGAGTTTTGGCCAATATGTCGCATTTTTTGCCCACAGCCAAGTAAGGAGCATGTGGTACAATTTTCAAAAAAAAAAATTTGTAAATTTTATTTTTGTCTAACTAACGCACAAAGTCTCAAGTCTCTAGCTTCATATTTAGAGTTTATGCAGCCTACATCGAAAAATCATCGCCCATACACTAAAAAAAAAAATTTCAAAATCAAAAACATTTAACTTAAATATTTTGTTCTTAAAATAAGATAATTATAAGACTAAATAACTAAAACTTAGATTATTTATCTAAAATATCTTAAAATCTTAATATAAGAATACAAATCTTAAATTGTTAGGCAAGTATAAATAGGTACTATTTCGTTTCAAAAAAATTGTGGCCCTGTGGCTCCTGTAAAGTTGTGGCCCTGTCCACTCGTAACAAATTAAAATAAAATTTATAAATCTTCTAAAACAGAATTAAAAAAAAATATATATAAATATAAAAAATAATTTTTTATTTCGGATTTTAATCTTAAGAACATTAGTTTTTATTTAAAATATTCTTAAAATCAAGATGTGTTCTTAATTTAAGAATTTTATGTTCTCGACGCATTTTTTAGACCGAAAATCTTAGTTCTGAGACCAAAATCTTGATTTTAGAACATTTTTTTATCAGTGTAGTGCATTGTAAATGTTTGTGAGGAAAAGACTATTTAAGTATAAGTGGGCATTTATTTAGAATTTTAAATGCGGACATCAGTTCAATGTTTGCTATAAAGCAGAAGTTTAACTAACTATTAGAAGCGCCACGTCCTAAACTATACACACCTAAGAATGCAGTTTATTAAACTAACTACTTAAGCATGCGAAAATAAGATGAAGAAAAACCACACGTTAAAATAATCTAACACACTCACTGGGCTGGAAGCATAGAGCTCAAGCACCAAAGCAAGGAAGCAGCTAAAGAGAATAGGCGCGGGGTGAGGAGGGAATAGGCCGTAGGCGGATGGGAGGAAATACTCAAGTGGCGGCACAGCTTCAAGAGATATTTCCAACACGTTCTTCGACAGCAGCAACAAAACAGCAACAAGGACAATGGGCGCTAGGCATTTTGCAACAATTGCAAAAGTATAAGTGTAAGTGTCCTACGTGTGTTAGTTAGTGAGTGTGGGTGTGTATGGGTGTGTGTGGGTGTGTGGGTGTGTGGGTGGGTGTGGGTGTGTCGAGGTGTTGTTCTAAGACGTGGCATGGCCTTTGCATTATGCATAGACTAAACACACACATGAAACTCGTAATAATCATTTTATCAGCTGCCTGGCTTTTTAATTCTGGTAAACAATAATGCAGAGACTTGGCGAAAAAGAGACACATATGTAAATCTGAGAAAGGTGTATAGAGAATTCTATGTAAAGAAAATTTTGGCGCAAAATTCGTTTAGAAAAGTAAAATGATGCGTAATTACGACGACTAAGGCGCATATCGTGCACTGACAGCAAAAGGCGTTTAATTAAATGTTAATAGCAACAGTAACGACAAGCAAAACAAGAATAATAAGATCGGCGCAAACAACAACAACGAAGCTAGGAGACAATTAACAACATCTTATTGCAATTGTTTGTTGCTCAGGTCGCGTTGTTGTGCTTCTATTTATTTGCATATCATTAGGTAAGCCGAAATATCGAAATACAATTGATTGCTCTCATTGTCTCACTAAATCTCTCTTCCCTCTCTCTCTCCACCATTAATTTGTCCCTGCATTGTCAACACTTGCAGGTGATATGGGCATAAGGGTTTATTTAATTGCTAACTAATATTGTAGTCAAATGATAGCATCATTATGATCACAAACGCTGCGAGACTAAAGTAAAACCACAAAAAACCTACTAAAGGTAATAGTCTAGTGACGTAAGCAATTTCTGGCCCCAAAATTTCTGAAATATCTAGATTTTCGAAAAGGAATAAATCCCCATCATTACATCTAAGCTTTTTCGCTTTGAAACAAACAGATAAAACAAACTGAAAATTTAAAATTTAGTTATCCTTTGAACCAGTAGTCGGTTGGGTCATGAGGTATCAATCGACGCGTATTTTTCATAAAATTTTTAAAAATGAAAATTTTACCAAAAGAAAACCAACGGCTGAGATCATATAAATTTTTCCATGTCCACTTACATCACCGTATCTATTGGGTAGATAGAAAAGTTTAGCATTTTGCAAAGTTCGAGGACTAAACCTTTCGATCGGTATCTGCTCGATCTGATCGGACAGTCGTAGCAAATTTTCCAACTAAGCTGTATATATTGTTAGTCGCCTTTCGCACCATTCGTGATGCTTTTGTCACTAACGCGAACTGCCGTCCGCAGTGATAAGACGCAAAGTGAGATAGTACACAACCGCAAAAACATCGTAGTACATTTGTTATAGCATACGCCATTTGCTTTGTTTGTGCTTATCAACTTATCGGATTGAGCCTGCTTGGGATGTCGGCTTTTGATTTGACGACCGGAAGAGTGATAGATATAAAGAGAGCGACAAAACGATAGTAACATAGTTGCATGCTCCTCTGCTAAAGAGTCCAGTCTGTTATGTTTTGCTGTTAAGTCGCTGCCGTGGCGCTGTTATAGTGCTTTTACATTTTAACGACGCACAGTGTGACATTAGGGAGGGAAGGCGGAACAAAATAATTTTAACCCCGTACTTAAAAAAGTACAGGGGTCTATTGGGTTTGTTTAACGAATATGTGCGTAACAGGCAGAAGGAGGCGTGGCAGACCCTATAAAGTATATATATTCTTGATCAGCATCAATAGCCAAGTCGATATAGCAATTTCCGTCCGTCTGTCCGTCTGTCTGTCTGTCTGTCTGTCTGTCCGTCCGTCTGTATGAACACCTAGATCTCAAAACTATAAGAGCTAGAGACACCAAATTTGGTATGTAGGTTCCTCTATATTGCAGGCAGAACAAGTTTGTTTCTTTTTAAATCGGACCACTATATATAGCGCCTATAGGAACAATCGGTCGAAAATCAAGTTTTAGTATGAAAAACTTTTTTGTTTAATGAGATATTGTAAAACTGATGCAATAAGCATATAACTTGGTTTTATATATCCTGTCAAAGTTGATTCAAGATTTCATATATTTATGCATTGAAATGTCTTATACAAAGTTGGTCAAATCAACTATATCATATAGCTGTCATAGGACCGATCGGGTAAAAATCAAGTCTTAGTATGAAAAAACTTTTTTTTTATGAGATATCGTAACCAAACTAATAGAATTTGCATAAAACTTGGTTTTATATATCCTGTCCAAAGTTAGTTCAAATCGGACCACTACATCATATAGCGCCATAGGAACAATCGGACGAAAATAAAGTCTTAGTATGAAAAACTTTTTTTGTTTTTGAGATAGTAAGTACAGGGGTCTCCGACCGTCAGTATACTTGGTTTTAGCACCTGCCAACTTGTTTCGATTATAGAGATAGAGATAGATCGATAGAATATCCTCAATCATCTAGGTGCGCCTAAGCATAGTTATTAGATCGGTCAATTTTATTAGCGATAACGGTTATGAAATTCGTAATCTACTTATAATCAATTCCAGAAAAAATTATGTCTAAAATCAATATCGAGCTTCCACAGTTTTAGAGTTTTCATAAAATTTTGTATGTAAACTGTCTGTTACAGTGAAACTTACATAAAAAAAAAAAAAAAACTCGAAATAGAGGCCGATTTATCATAGTTTAGAGATAAGAATTAAATGGCAGTCTAACTAGTTTTTTTAAATTTAATTTTTCGACATAGCACTTTTCGACTAGTTTCGATAAAATGATAATTGTTCCAGTGATAAAATTCAATTGAAAAGAGACCAACTTATTCTAATCTCTAAATTATATAGCTGTCATAGGAACAATTGTGGTCAAATTCACCTTTAGTATGGAAAACTTTTGTTTTTTTCTGAGATATCTCAACCAAACTCACAGAATATGCATATAAGTTGGTTCTGTACATCCTGACCAAATTTGGTTCAAATTGGTTTACTTCATTACATTGCTTCCATAGGAACAATACAATTTTATGAACAAAACAATACCGAAATGAGAATGTATGGAAAAAACCTGTACCCTGTCGGTACTAGCGTTACCATATGGTAAAAAAAAAAGAAAAGCGTAAATTTACCGAAAAAAATTTTTTTTTTCCGATTTTTTTTATAATTAAAAAGAAATTTTTTTCCATTCTAATGATGTGTGCATAGCGTATAGTTCAGTACTAAAATTAGTTAAACTATTCAAATTTACTTGACAGATTGTCAAATGCAGTTTTTTTGCACTGCAGAATATAGTGACCAACTTAATGCGCATTTTTTGATTAGCTAGCTACAAGAGATTCTTTCAATCAACAGTTAGAGACAACAATTTACTCTTAGAATATCATATTAAAGTTAGTCTAATGTTAATATGTTGTCTAAATAAAAAAATTTTTGTAAATGCCTATCGCTTGTTACCATATGGTAACGATAGGGCTATTCGGGTTAATATTGTCTTCTAGACTGAAAGGTAATATGCAGAATATAAATCAAGGTATGTATAATATAGTTCAGAGTGCATCTGTTTTTTATTTGCTTTTTTATTCGTGTTGTATTTTGTGCTTTTGTGTGCAGATGTTTATACCAACAGACTTGCGCTTGTTTTCCTTTGTTACATTGTGTGATTCGCAGCATTCAACACTGTAGCAACTCATCAAGTTCATAACAACGAGTGAGACATGAGTGACACTCTTTCAATCATAATGACATTTGTAACAGTGTGAGAGCACATCATACGAAATGACTTAAGCAACACAGCTTATCTTCAAGTCAATGAATCCGATAAATAAACAACTCATAAGGAATTGAAACTGTTATTTAGAAAACAAAAATGTGTCGTTTTCAATTTGTACACTGCACAGTGTGACTTCGGTTTGTTAACACGATTTAGTGTGAGCTTGTGCAGGACTCTGGTACTCATCACAAATTCCCTAGGTACTTCCGTAGGTTTTCTCCGGTTACCAGTACTGCAGGATGGTTTATGGTATAAACTGTATACTAAACGTGTAGGATATGTAAGATGAACCGTTTTATTATCATCCTACTAAATCGCAAATAGTTCAGTTAAAAGAATGGCCGTTATGGCTGCTTTAATTTTTAAAAAAAGCTTTCTAAATAAATACTGTGTACA
Source organism: Drosophila innubila (assembly GCF_004354385.1). Lineage (NCBI taxonomy): Eukaryota > Metazoa > Arthropoda > Insecta > Diptera > Drosophilidae > Drosophila > Drosophila innubila. Next base: position 29,161,153 of record NW_022995372.1, read on the forward strand.
AATAGAAAGAAAAGACACTTTTCCCTGAAATACGATTTTCTAAGAGTTAATTGGTTTTGGTCGTTATAAATAAAATTAAGAGCACTGGAGACGAGCTTCGCACAGATCGCTCAATGTTCCATTAAGTACCGCAGACTGCTTTGGTTTTCATTGACATGACAGTCACAATGAAGAAGAATGGGACAGTCTTTTATAACAGACCGTAAAACGGTCATGGCAAATATTTGAGCTGAGCACAAAAACGAAAGCTTTCAGAATTTACAGTTGAGGTGAACCGAGGTGGGAAAGAAAGAAAGGATACGACAGGATAGCGAACAAGTTTACCTGCCACGTCGGAAATTGACAACTCAATTGCAAAAACTATTTACACGCAATTAGGCGAAATGACGGACAGAAGGGGCCAAGCTACTTAGCTCACGGCAATGTTGTCAAGTAAAATAGAACCATAAAATGGAGGTATAACAAAGGGACTAGGACAAAGGACTTTGATCACGGGCCACGGACTTGGACTCCGGACTCGAGTGTAAATATTGACCAGGTCAGGGGCCATAGCCAAGTGGGCCGAGCCTGGTGGAAAATGTTGAACCAGCAGCTCATTCATAAATGCATTAGGGAGCTGTCAGGCTGTGCAATCGAATTCATGTTGGCATTAACTGTAAATTATGCAAGACAGGACATTGGACAACGTACAGGCCATGAATTTGACATGGCTCTGAGCCAACCACTTGGAACTGACCAACAACCACCGACGAACCAAACTTGTCAAGGTGACTGAGAACGGATTCCTGTTTATTATATGAACCATTAATATGCAGGCAAGCATGTGAAGGACTCTCAATTTGGAGTCGAATAGCACTTTGTAAGTGACACTAATATATATAATTATATACAATATACTATATATGAGCATGTATATTATTCATATATAATCTGGACTCATTTGTATTGTGTGGTCTGACCCAGTTACGTTCAGTGTCCTGATCAATTTGCCTGAGCGAATGCTGTGCAAACTTCTCTAGCTGCAGTTGTCCTTGCATTGCAGTTGACATTTGGTCACACACACACACACACACACTCACACTCACTGTGGGTGAATCTCCTGGGCCACCCTTTTGCATGATTTAAAACTATTTAACTTCTTTTGGGTATTTCTCTTTTCTATTTTCTTTTCCCCTCTGTTCTGCTCTGCCCTGTTCTTGGTTCTTTTGTTTTGTTACACTTTTTGACATTTGTGCTGTGATTCTTATTTTTGCACCTTTTATGTTGAGTGTTTTTACAGTACAAAAATGCTCGTAGCTTCTGTGTTCTCTTCTTCTTTTCCTTAAAATTTATGAGTTTTTTTAACCAAATGGCACAAAATTGCTGACAAAATCAAATACTCCACGAGTTTGTCCTTCTGAAAAACTGATGTGACTGTATATTTGCAGGTGTGTGTGTGTGCTGTGTAAATTGTTAATTACTACTCTGATGAGCATTCCATATCTGTGGGCATCTACAATGCGTTACAGGTTACAAACATGAGGAGTATTCGCAATACTTTAAAGTTCCACAAGCAAACGCAATATCGAGAATTTTCAAAAAAAAAATATTGCACAAAATCTTTATTCAATTCAATGACTCTTTAATCGGAAAGCTGAAAGCAGAAGAAGTAATATCAGTAATATCAGTAGAAGCTGAGAATAAGTGCACACTGAAAAAAAGACCAACTTCTAAAATTAAATAGGTACTATTTCGTATCAAACAAATGGTGGCACCGTGGCGCTCTGGTAGAGAGGCCTTCAGTTAATGAAGCAGCAGTAGGGGCGGTTCAAATCCCCTAGTAACAAATTAAAATAAAATTTATAAAATTACTAAAATAGAATAAAATGTAAATAAATCAAAATATAAATATAAAAAATAATTTTCATTTATCTAATTTTGGATTTACATTTTAAGAACATTTATTATTAAAATAAGAACTTGGTCTTATTTAAAATGCTCTTAAAATCAAGATGTGTTCTCTTAATTTAAGAATTTTATGTTCTCGACGAATTTTTTAGACCAAAAATCTTAGTAATGAAACCAAAATCTTGATTTTAGAACATTTTTTTTATTAGTGTAGGTCTAAAAAATAAAAGTAAGTAAAAAATAATTTAGATGAAATATCATTTGGTCCATTTTGTCAGAAAATGATTTGCTGTGCTCATGTTGGCAACAACAGAGTTCATTAACTCGGCTGCCAAAACGACGACGTAAGAGAGTCGAAATGTGTTTAATAGCTTTTTTAATGAGCTGTCAATTACTGTGGCTCACTTATAAGTTGCTTTGTGGAATGCGCCATAAATATAAATTAGAGTTTTCCGTCCTTTTCCTGCTTGTTTTGAAACTAATTGGGTTCACACATTTTTGGTATCATTGCAGAAAGCCGTCAGGGACCACATGAGAAACGTTTACTGAATCACCTGCTCTCCACATACAACACACTGGAGCGACCTGTTGCAAATGAATCGGATCCACTGGAAGTCAAATTTGGGCTGACACTGCAGCAAATCATCGATGTGGTAAGTTCTCATTTGTAAAGAGAGAGAAAGGACTACGAAATTGTTGCTGCAACATCAATCAACCAAAAACAAAATTCTAATTGCAAATTAATGAGACAGCTTAACAATATGTGGAGTTGTTGTCCCCGTTGCGACGGATTCTTCTGATAGAAATTATATAGTCATATCTAGTATAGGACAAAAGTATCATTTTTGTGACAACAAGTCTGTAAGCCTTGTAGCCTTGGTAAGTGACATGTACCCGTGCTCAAATTTCTGCAACAACTGTGGGTTTGCTTTTTCTGTATCCCCAGGGTTTTCCATATTCGTTTATTTATTATTATTAATAGTTTTCACAATCGGATATCAAAAGCAACCAAAGAAGCATTTGAAATTTTATTTTTCTGACCATGACAGTACATATTTCTGGTTTGTTCAATAGGTGTCTTAACATCCGTGCATATTTTCTCGTTATTTGAATCAACTGAAAAACAATTCGGCTTAATTGGTTTCAGTTAAATGTTATTATACGTATTTTTTTTTTGTTTATTGTGTGACGCTGTCAGTTGCCAATATTTTAATTAAAATCTATGTGTCAAAAATTTTAAATCAAAGAATTACTTTTGAAAAGTTTAAACATCAATTGAACTTGGGATTCCGACGATATAAAATATTACACATTAAGTATTGCAGAGTGCTGAAAAATTGTATTTTCTAATTCACACTAATGCACCAATTTGTTTTCAGTATTTTAGCTGGCAAGTAGAGAACCGATACTATTAGGAGTAAACACATTTCTTGGGCTAAAGATAGGATTATTAATTAATATACAGTATATTTATTTATTTAATTTAGTAAATTAAAAAAAAAATTTAATTCGACATAAAGCATAAAGAGATGTTTATTTTGATAAATTTTGTTTTAACCGACCATGTCTAAGATTCACTGCAAAGACATAAAATTAGGTAAATGTAGATACAGATATTATAAGCTTAGATTAAATGAAAGATCGTCGGATATTTGTCATATTAGAGTGTAACAATATGGAAAATATAAATACATTTGTTGTATTTTGTAAGTCATTTTAAAACTTATTTTGTATAGCCGTAGCGACGGTTGCGACAACTACGAAATCTCTGATAATGTAAAAAACGATATAACAGTTTAAATTTACGAGTTCTTGCGTTTCTTATAGGACGAAAAGAATCAGATTCTGACCACAAATGCGTGTTAAATTTGGTAAGTGACATGTACCAGCTGTCAAATTGTCTAGCACCTGTTTGTCTGTCTTTATTACCAACTGATAGGAGCTATAATTTGCCTTAAGCTTTCATTTATTCTTATCAATTTGCTATAATTTATGTGTTTACTTTTTGGCAATGAAAAGCTACTAACAACTTAGATTCCAATAACCACCAGCATTTCTTTCATTTCTAATTTTTGGGAGCTCCTTTATCCAATATGTGTTGTCTCGATATGTGTGTGAAAAAAATACTTAAATAAAACGAAAACATATTTTTTGCCGTAAAACACCAATTTTTTTTTTACTACAAAAAAAGCAAATGACAATCACTTCACTAAATCCTTAAATTGAATTAATTTAAGAAATATGTTTAAAAATATTGAAATCCCTGCAGCCAAATAACAAGCTTCTTGGCTCAGAAATAAGCAGCCAACGTTACCATTCAGTTAGTGCGTCATCCTTTTCAAACTTATCTCAATTCTACTATTTGATTTATACA